>NW_021703772.1:52195686-52252462 GCF_005190385.1 Monodon monoceros | reverse complement strand
TCCCCCACCGCCGCCGCCGCCCCGGCCGCCCCCCACGCGGCCCCCCGGCCCCGCCGCCTTACCTCGGCCGCCCGCCCGGCCCGCTCGCGCGCCGCTACGATGTGGGGGAGGGAGAGAGAAAAAAACCCTTCCTTAAGGAAATGGAGGCAGCTGGGGGGGGGGAAGGGGGGGGGGGGGAAAAAAGAAGCCGAGGGGGCTCTGGGCGCGGGGGCGGGCAGCTTTGTTCGCGCCGGGAGCCCGCGCCGCCGGTGTCCGCGAGCCGCGGCGGGGCCGGCCGGGCTGCTCGCATCACTTGGCGCCCGGCGCGGTGAGCGCTGCCCGCGGCCCCCGCGCGGCCCTCCCCACAAAGGGCCGCGGAGCTGCGTGGCCGCCGTCGCCGGCCGCGGCTCGCCTCGGCGGGCGCGGAAATTTGTTGCACTTCTTGGGGCTTTGTTTGTTTGTTTGTTTTCCCTCTGAAATTTATTTTTTCGTTATTTTGGACAAAATGTCGGTCCGTGATGTAAAAATTGAGCGAGGAACCTTGATGGCACGGGGAGCTTTGCAGAAGGTGCAGTTTGAATTCTGCTTTTCCCAGGGTGGCAGCTCGGTCTTGGCCGGATGAATCTTCTCTGCTGGCCGTGAAAACGGCCAGAGCAGCTTGTTAGTTGATTTTTTAAAATTCGTTAAGTGTTGTATTTAAAGGCTTACGGGCTCAGAGGAGGAATCGCCACCTTAAATAAGCATATGGGCTATTAATAGGGTATGTTTTCCTCTCGGAAAGGGAATTTGGTAGCTTTGACCAATGTCAGTGTGTAAATATTTAGACGTTATTAGTGACTTTTTAACATTTTTCAGCGAGATCTGTTATTTACAGTGTGTCATATGTTATTAATGCTCGTTGCCTAAGTTCCCTGGCAAATCTGTTTCTTGCCTTCTGAGAAAGTAGACAATTGATAGATTGTCCAAGGGATGGAAAAAAATGTGAGTGGGTTTTCTAACTTGAGTTCGGTAAAGCCCTGAACGCTGCCGTTGTGAGACACATCACCTCCCCTGTAACCTTCCTGTACGATGAGATGTGTGAACACTTTTGAAGCGTTTTCATTAAAATATTTTAGGTGAAGATTAAGAGAAGAAAATGCTGTTGGCTTATTTCTTAGACTTACATTTCCTTTATTTCCCCCTTTTCTCTTTAAAAGTTTTCCAAGAAATAACTTCACCAAGATGTCCAGTGATCGGCAAAGGTCCGATGATGAGAGCCCCAGCACCAGCAGTGGTAGTTCAGATGCGGACCAGCGAGACCCAGCCGCTCCAGAGCCTGAAGAACAAGAAGAAAGAAAACCTTCTGCCACCCAGCAGAAGAAAAACACCAAACTCTCTAGCAAAACCACTGCTAAGTTATCCACTAGTGCTAAAAGGTAATGTGTAAAAAAAGGATTAAGCACGTTGTCAGGTTGTCTTCCAAATGGCTGGACGCTTTTGTTGGTTTTATATCAGTAGCAATAGTTCGAAAACATTTCCTTTGCGCTCAGTTTTATTTGGACTTGAATGAGTTGTCATTCTTTAGGTGGCATATAATCCACCTCCCTAGAATTAGACTTTTAAGCAAACTCGTTCTGTACTTTGGTGACTTCAGTGAGAGTGTCCTTGAGCAGAGATTGGACTAACATCTGACAGATTGTTTAAGGAGTTGGCAAGGAAAATTTGGTGAACCCAAATTAGCTGGTACATTGAGGATGTTTCCTTTTTATGAGTCATATTCGGCTTCCTTGAAATTGACACTTAGATCAGCAGTGTCTCTTCATGAAACTTAATGATCAGAAATGGTCATGTTTGCTAGAAAATTTGTAAATTCAAGGCCTTGGCTATATTTGAAAGCAGATTTTAAAATTGTGCTCCAAATCTCCTTTCAGTTTTACAAACATTACTTTAAGTCATGCATCCCAGGTATTACTTTTTGTAATTAAGCTATGGTTATATAGCTCTGTGTCCTTGTGAGGGCAAATAAAACTGAAAAGTAGCCATTTACATTTTAGATGGCACTTGGTGAGTGACAACTTTGTCATTTTTCCTCTTCACTCTGAAACTTGTGGATATGCTTGTCACGTTAATACTCAACAGCAGGAGAAACATATTTTGTTGGATATAAGTGAAAGATCATTTGTTTCTTGTTGATTTATGTTATCTGTAATGGTGAAAAAAAGACTGTCAGTGGGACCCCATCAGTGGTAGTAGTAGTGGAATACCCATGATTTCTAGTAATTATACATCAAATGCTTCTATAGCATTAACCAATATCGACATTTTATTGATTTTTGTTGATCACAACCAAAAGAAAAAGAATATAAAAGCTGTTAAAATGTTGGCATTCTGTAGTGATATTCTGTGGATTTTCGCCTCTATTACATCAAAGTATTAATAATGAGAATATTTATGAAATAACAGCAGTCTTTGAGATAATTTAAAATTCTCAATTTGTTGTAATCTTGTTGATGAACATATTAGACACATCTTAAGTTTTGAAAGCATTTTAAATTTGAATAAAATAAGGACTGCGTTTTTTCCTCTTACCTCAGGGATGTCATTATCTCTTCTTCCAAATTTATTTAATTTAAGTGCTGTACTTAAGGTCAGGGAAAACAGATTCAGTTAAATAAGAATGCCAGAATCCTTTGGAAGTTTTTCACTGGTAAAAATATTTGTAAATTTCAAACTTTTTTTTTTTTTTTACGGATAAAATATTGTCAAAATTATTAATGTGCACTTGCAGTAGCTTGTTAACTCTTACCTTGGTAAAAGTGACTTGAAGTCATTGTCAAATATTCTAGTGCTTTCCCTCCTCCCTTCTTGTCTCATTTGCATATAAGCTTGAAAAGAGAATTTCTTTGGTAAAAAGTGTTTTAAAATACATTTTATATCCTTTACTGAGTACTAGTGGAGGGCTAGTTCTCAAATCAGGTGTAAATGTCTTACTTATTTATAGTAGCAAGTGAGAAAAAAAGCTGCAAAGTTTCTGTTAAGGGATTTGGGTTATGCCTCTGAGAACAAAGAGGAAGCAGCCATGTTAGCATTACTGAAGGCGAAGCCAGCCTTGCATTTAACTGCATGGTGGTAGAGGGCAGTGTAATTCCCCGGTTATTCTGTAGACTCTCTCAAATCCTTTTTGTCTGTTCTCATTTCACTAACAGAATTCAGAAGGAGCTAGCTGAAATAACCCTTGATCCTCCTCCTAACTGCAGGTAAGAAACAAATTTTGTTTTAATTTCAAATTGTGGAAAAATATCAAGAGATTCATGTATTGTCCTTGAATATGTGTGCTGCAGAAGAGGCTACATTTGTTTCTTTTCAGCTTTGCAAGTGGATTAAACAAAAATTGTCTTGGGTGAATTAAATTTGGGTGGAAAAAAACCTTTTTAGTGTGTATCATACACTTTGGACTTACGAATATGATTTTGTGCTTCTTGCCGGGATTAGTATGAATAGTGCTGATTTTTGTTCTGCTGTAATAGTTCTATACTGTGTTTATTCAGAAGTATATTGCAGAAACTTCTAAAATTTTGCTAAGCTTTAAAGTTACTGCTTGTGTGCAATCTGAACTGACCTTCCAAATTTAGAAATTGCTGAATGTGTTGTTACAAAATGTAAATGCAGTAAACAAGAGTATAGTTGTTTCTGTTTGATTTATTCAGTAATTTGCCTTAAGGACAAATTTTTTACGTGCTAAGCTAATGGTCTTAGTTGCTGTTTTCTAGAGAATGCATTGCTGGAATTATTTACATTTTAATTAAATGGCCTAATTACTTGGGAAAATTCTTAGTAATTTTAGTACTTGAAATTCGTGTATAAAAAGCAGTGAATGAGTTGGAATTTGTGGGAAGAAGTCATTTCAGTGAAACTCATGCAGAATAATTTAAGATTGTTGGTTGGTATAGGTGTATTAATAGTAACTGGTTGGTAATTTTTTTCCTGAAAAATTTTTTAAAATTCCTCTTACTTAGTGCTCAGTTTTTCAACAGTGACTTTATGGCTTCCAAAATTCATCAAACTTAGAAAACCAGTCTTTAGATGATTTGCATGGAGATACCTACTCAAGAACAAGAGTGGCTGCTAGAAATAAGGAAGTGTTGTGGTTTGATATGAAAATGTTTTCTTGTTTTACCTATATTTTTGCTACAAGTTGTGTTCACTTGTGATGATCAGACCTATTTCTGAAGTCTACTTGAGATATAATAGGATATAATCCAACTGCTTCTTATCATGTGTGTTAAGTGGGTCCTCCAATAAGGTGATCTGATCCTTATTTGCTCATACTTGTAATCAGACATTTCAGTTCAAAAAGGAAACATGAATGTAGACTAATTTTAAACATAGTGGTATGTCAGATCTCAAAGTAGCGCTTACGAGCTGCACTGTCCAGTAATGTAGCCACTAACCACTTGTGGTTATTGACCATTTCAGTTGTAGTCCCAAAATGAGATGTTCTGTAAGTGTAGAATACACATCAGATTTTGAAAACTTAGTATGAAGAAAAGAACTTTTGTAAAATATCTTACTGATTTTCTGAAAAATATTTATTGCGTGTTGAAATATTAATATTTTTGATATGTTGGGTTACATAAAATGTTTTCAAATTAATTTCTTTTTTTGCCATTTTAATACGGTTAGACAATTTAAAATTACATTTGTGGCTCGCATTATATTTCTGTTGAACAGCACTGCTTTAGAGAATAAATAAATCAAAGTATTTCCTTTCAGGCTTCTAAATGGTGTGTCAAATCTGTAGCCATTTAGGGAGGTCAAGTTAAATTTGCTCTCTGGAAGAATCACTTAACTTGGCAGAGTGTATTCTGGTATTTCTCATTGTAAAAGACATAAAGATCTATCAGTTCAAAGGTCTTAAATGTTTTAAAATTGCATGTAAGGTCAAACATTTTTTAAAGGTTTTTGTTGATTTTCTGCAAATGGCACAATCTAGTGTTCTTGTGTAAATCTAGCGAACCCAGTAGAGATGTGTGAGATGCCCTCAGAGGAGTAGCTTAGTGTTGCAGTTGCTGAAGAAATGTGCTGTACATGTTTAGCCCAGGAATGTTTCCACAAGGTCACTGACGATTATTTTAGAGGAAGTAGAGTCTTTCTTGGAGATAGAAAGTTTAACTTGTTATTATTTTTCTCTTTATCTACCAGATTTCCTTTCAGTCCATGAAATAATGCTTCACATTTAGTGATTAGGCTAGTGAAATAGTGAACCTTTGGGCTTGCCCGTATGCAGTAACTTGGAAACAGCATCTGGGCTTTCCCTTGTCACAACTTGTGATCACTGTCAACTATTGCAAATGACATCTTTCAGTTCTCTGCTTCTTGTTATGTATGAGTTTCTTTGTGACTGTGTGAGTGATTAAAGAAAAAAAACAGAAAATATGAGTCTTAGTAGGAGACTGGAGAAGTTTTTTTTATTAGTTTGGGGACAGCCTTCCTTCATATGCTGGACAAGTAAAATACCCACATAGTTTCGTGTGTTTTTCTATAAGTCTTCAGATTCTTTTGGGTGGAAGAACATCTAGTCCTTGTTCTTGAGCAGGAATTTGGAATAGTGAGTGTTTAGTGGAGGCATTTTAGGAATTTGACAGCTAATTTAAAATTTGTATTGTATTTTTACCTTGTGTCATACTTGTGGTGTTCTTGTAATTCACAGGTGCATTGGTGAGAATTTTAGCTTTATGATGATCGTACAGTTTAAATTTGTTAATTTTTGTCTTAATTAAAAATGGGACTCTATATTAATAAATTCTAGAATATGTGAATTCATATTGCCTGAAATCTATGAAGCCTAATTCTTTTGACTTTAATGTGTAGTTAATCAGAATTCCATTATGGTTTTGAATATGATTTTTATAAGCTTATCAAAGTACGTGACACATTTAATTCTTCCTCAGGGAAGAAATGTAAAGTATGTCTGTGTACATTCAGGAAAAAGTTGAATGGAATACAAGAAAACTCAACAAAACCAAACTTACTCAGACTTGATTAAGATTTTTCTTAAATTCCTTCCTATGTTTAATTAACAAAATATTCTTTAGTTATTATATAGCTGTGTCAAATATGTATACACCCAGGGTGATCATAGGATAGACTTAATTACTGAATTAAGTGTCTGGCTTTAAACATCTTTGAATACATTTTGATAGTATTGATATTTCTTCTTCCAATAGTATAAAAGTTTGATAAAATGTTATTTCCAATGATTTGATGGCATTTCAATTTTTAGGTATTGGAGTGCTTTAGGCCAAAGCATTCTAAACATAGGGATATGACATTTAGTGCCTTCAATTCATACTCTTTACTGTGCTCCAGATTAGAGTATAAACAGCTGATACACCAGTGAGAATGAAGGGAAATTGTATGTGCTATTAAGACATTTATGTTCCATCCAAAGAGTGTCCTTGTCCTCTCAGGACTTGACAGGTGGTGGAAGTTTAGAAAGGTGCTGGATTTTGAACTTAGCCTCTAATTCTTTCTGTATCTGAGAAAGTAGAAAAATACTCTCCAAAAATATTCTTTAATATGTTCAGATTGAATCTGTGTTAAAGTAGGTATTCAGGGACATTTGTAAATCGTTTTTGAATGTGGGAAAGACCTTATTGGGAGGGAGGTGTGATGGTATCAAGTTATAGTATTAATATGCGAAACCTGAAAGTAGGTACTAATGCTTGCAAGTTTTGCTCATTTCCTTCTTTCTAAAAAAAAAATTAAGAGAAGCAGTTAAGTTCTAAACCAGAAGTTGGCAAGCCCTGATTTATTTGTAAACCTAATTGTCTAACTGGATGAGCTCTATCTCCCTTTGAGGGTTACCACCACTTTACACCATTTCTGGGGAAGATAGAACTTCGCTGGACTAGACTGTCTGGGTTCAAATCCCTGCTGTGGCACTTAATAGCTATGTTAACTTAGATAAGGTATGGAATATTTCTGTCTTTCAGTTTCTTATCTGTATAATGAAGATTAAAATGATATCCCTCTTTATAAGTTTGTTGTGAGGATTAGATGAATTAATATGTTTAAAATTTTTTTAACAATGTAAACTTGGTCAATAAAATGGCCGTAGCATGGTTAAAGAGCTAGTTTATAGCAGTATGTCTTCACTCTTGCTGGCGTTTTCTCCAGTGCATCAGCATCCGACTGTAGGAATAATTTCATCTTAATCAGCTCCGCACCTATTTATTGAGACTATGTCAGGCAGCTGTTTTTTTGATGTTAGTAAAAGCAGTTCCTTGGAACTTGAGTAAAAAAGAAAATAAACCTAAGAACATTGGGTAAAGCTGAACAAATAGTATATCCTCTTTAAAGGAATATGCATAAGGTTAATGATACTTAATTCAGTAGAGAATGCTCTGACTGTCCAATAAATTATAATAAAAAATTTTTAAATAGTGGTGATAGTTATGTTTTCCCTTTTAAATGTTCCATTGTAGGAATTTGTAGTTTTACTGTGTTGAGAATGAGATTATATCAATGTTTTTGTAAAATTTAGATTCTGAATTGATACAGTTTACTCGTTACCTAAACATAGCATTCTTTCCTTCTCTCTGATCTAGGGAGAGATTTTGGAAGCTTTCTCTAATTGGTGTATGAAGGCAGGTCATGATCAAAATAATGTGATATCTACATAGCTTTGCTGGTTGCTTATACAATACTTGGTTTTAAACCCTCCCACACATATGGATAGATTGCTTTTTCTTTTTTACTTATACATTTGATTGTTATTAGCCAACAGTATTAGCCAGTTTATATTAGCCAGTGTGTGCTATGTGAAGGTACCCTATTTTATAAAACAAAATTGTGCCATTAATCATGTAGTCCTTTTGTTTTCAACTCTTGAAAAGAAATCCTGCAATTGCCTTTTTATAAAAATTAAATCTCAGTTGGACGCTCAATTTGTAAAACAGATAAGTATAGAACTACTCTGACTGAAGGTGTTTTCCATCTCACTCTACTGTGGTCATCTACCAAGGGTAGTTCTTATTTTATTATTAATTAATTACATTTTGGCATCAGCATAGACCTCAAAAATCATGAGGATTTTTCTTGGTACTTGGACATTCCTGATAATTTTAAATGTTTTATTTTTTAATAAGCTAATAATTGGTTCAGCATAGCTGTAATATCAATACATGAATCCAGTATGTTAATACTATATACTATAATTATTTACTTGTTTGTCTACCTTCTGCAAGAGTTAGTGGTCCTTTGAAAGGAGGATTGTCTTGAACATTTTTCTGTCTTCACACAGTGCTTTTCATGTGAAGATTTATTAAGTTAATAAATAAGTTGAAGTCTGTCAGATTGACAGGAATAGAAATTCCAGGCAAAACAATGAGTTTGGATTGGAGAAAATCTATTATATATCCCATATATTCTTTACTTTTTTATAATTGTAATTTTTAATATGATTATTCAGAGGTATTTTGTTACCATTTTTATTATAAAAGGAAATTGATTCACAGTAAAGCTAATTATTTCCCTCATATGTGCCAGTGTAGCAGGACTCAGTTCTGTTGTGACTAAAAATTTTTTCCAAAAGAATGATGTGATTGAAAATAATATTCTTCCCCATCTAAAGGTCACATTTTTATTAGGGATCTGTTAATTTCAGTGCAGATAATGTAATTAGAAAGTGTGTGAAAACTGTGCATTTAAAAAGTTGCATGGTTACCTTGCTGCTGCATGCAAGACTCAAATTGTTTTGTTCCTTTCTATACATAACCAACTGGTACCTTATTCTCTCCTTGAATAAGTTGCTGTAACAGCAGATGGATATGTTTAGTTATAAGAAAGTCAACAAGTCATTGTTCCTTAGAGTGCCGGGCGCTCCGATTGATAACGGAGAACTTGATCTGCCATTCTGGTCTTTCCTACAAAATTAAGATTAAAAACAGAATAAAACCACCTGTAGATCTAGAGAAATAGAAAATGGTTTTTTTCCCTTCCCATACTGCTTTTAACAGGAAGTATATTTGGCATTTTAGGATCTAGAAGAATAAACATCTTTGAACTTTTAATATTTATCTTGCCTCAGTTCTCAACTGGGGGCAGTTTTTGCCTTCTTATTCCCTCACCCCACCCTGGCCTAGGGGGCAATTGGCAATGCCTAGAGACTTTTCACAACTGGGGGAAGAGGGGCTGCTACTGATAATTTAGCGAGTAGAGGTTAGGGATGCTGCTAAATACCTTGTAATGCCTAGGTCAGCTCCCTCCAACAAAGATTTATCTGGGCTATAAAATGTCAGTAGTGCTGAGGTTGAGAAATCCTGCTTGTAGATGTTTATTCCAGTGCCTTGCCTCTTTAATTTTTACATAGTTTTTTTTTTTTTTACTGTTTTCCTATCTTACTAGTGATGCCTGCTGAATACATTCTCCTGTACCTTCCTCAGAGTTGGTGTCCCCATCTCCCACTACTCTTGTGCTGTAGTTTATCTTATGTTATCTGATACATGTCTTTTTTTTTATGTGAACCTACAGGAATGGCTACCTTGAGTACCTGCTAAATTATGGTCTATTGAGGCCAGAAATGCTTACAGCAGTATTTTTAATTAACTAGTCTCCTTCTAGTTAATTATACCCTCTCATGATTTAGCTTTAGGCTGGTTGTATCTGTGTGCTACTGGGAATATTGAAGTATCATCAAGTAGAAATACCATTGGAAAGTCATCAAAATTCAATTGGATTCAGTAAGTTGATTGAACTACAAACAGGTTAGAAAGCCATGCTCTTCATTTGATTTTTATTTTTATCATTAAGACAATACAGAGATTATTTACTTCTATTATTGTTACAAGTCCACAGTCCTTTATTTCAAACTCTTGAGGCCAGTAATGTTTGAGAATTTGGAAATTTTAAGATTTTAGAAAGGGAATGTGATACATTTGTTGTGTTTTATGTAACACCGCCAGTGGGATCTGGAGAAGCACTCCATAATCAAACACATTCATATTTCTACAGTCAAATTGTATGAATGTTCATATTAAAGGGATAAATAGACACTACAGATAGTTTTTGGTTAGTTCATGTTTGGTGTTGCTGCCAAATTATTTTTCTCCAAACTTACTTTTTTTTAATCTTTGATTTTTAGAGCTTTTGGGATATTCCAGAATTGCGGGTAAGCAATTGTGGCTCTATAATACTTCTGTTACAATCACAAGTGACTTCAGCTATTTTACTCATGGTGAAAGGGTGTTTAAAGTCTTGTTCAGCTTTTCTTTCTTTTACCTGTTTCCTGATAGCTGTTTTTAGTTTCTCAGTTGTTATTTTTGTACTGTTGCTTTTTTTTTTCTGTATAACTTGTGTGCTTAACTAGAAAAAAGTTTAGACTCTTGATTTTAGAATTTTTTCTCCTTAAGGTGAAACTATAAGTATCAGTTTCTTTTTAAGTTATTCTGTGTACATTGGATTACTTTTCTACTTTGCTATCAGAATTCTCTTTTAACCATTCTGTTCATTCTGGATATACAAAATTACACAGAAAGGAAGATATCCTTTAATACATAAGCTCAGGACTTGACATTTTTATGTATGCATTTTGTCTAGCATTTGAGTGCAGTTAGGCTGTAAAAGGAGACGTTGAATTTTGCTAAGCTGCGTTGCGTTAACAAACAAACCTAGAAAGCTTATAACATGAGCATATAAACGTTTGTCTCACTTATATGAAGTCCTCTTCGGGTCCAGGGACTCTCCTGGTTAGCTCTTCCACGTGTTGGCTCAGATCTGTGCAGCTTACATCTTGTAGCCCTGCCATTTGGAACATGTGTCCAGGCAAGATAGCTAGAGGGTCATGTGCTGGCTGTTAAGTGCTTTGGTCTGGAAGTAAGGCATGAATTAATCACATGGCCTCGACCAACTGCAAGGTGGCTGGAAAATGTCGGGGAGCATATGGATATTCAGTGAGAAATCGATTTCTCTCCCTATATACAAAGGATATATACTTCATGAATAAGTGAGCACCCAGCCTGACACTGCTGGATTCCATAGTATAGTGCCTATTAATATGCTATTTTATTTAATTCCCAAAACAATCCTTTGAAGTATCATTCTTCTTAAGATTTCAAAAGCTAATCTGAGAGTTGTCACACATGTAGTGCATATACATAACAGCTCCAGGGCAAAAATTTAGGCTTACTTTTTTTTTTTTTAAATACATTTATTTATTTATTATTTTTGGCTGTGTTGGGTCTTCACTGCTACTCGCAGTTGAGGGGAGCAGGGACTGCTCTTCGTTGCGGTGCGTGGGCTTCTCGTTGCGGCGGCTTCTCTTGTTGCAGAACACGGGTGTTCAGGCTTCAGTAGATGCAGCACATGGGCTCAGTAGTTGTGGCTCATGGGCTCTAGAGCACGGGCTCTATAGTTCTGGCGCACGGGTTTAGTTGCTCCGCAACAAGTGGGATGTGGGATCCGCAGCATGTGGGATCTTCCCGGACCAGGGCTTGAACCCGTGTCCCCTGCATTGGCAGGCAGATTCTTAACCACTGCGCCACCAGGGAAGCCCTTTAGGCTTACTTTTTACGTGAAGGTAAGCACTTTTGCTTTTGTACACTGCTGCTTGAGAAATTGGGTAAAAGCATTCAGAGTTGTTTAAGGGTTTGTAGGTGCATGTTTAGTATAAGTACATCCCATTTGTTTGCTTATAGTCTCTTGAAGGATCCAAAATACTGTATGGTTTTAGAACCTGGCAAGAGAGGTCCAGATGGTGAGTTGGAGAAAGAAGAGTTGCCTTCTTCGGCTTGGGGGTGCTAGGATCACCTTGAGTTTTTTTTTTTTCTTCTTCTTTTTAAATCATTCAGAAGCATTTTCTTTTCAAGGAGCATTCCCCAAGTTGCCAGCTTTCTTGGTTATTCTCTTGCCTTGTAAGGAAGAAGGTCAGGGATTGAATACCATCGTAATGGAAAAGGCAAATCTTTGTTCTCTGGCTTGTAGTTCCTTGTGTAAGGCTTTTCTTTGGGCAAAGCAATGAGACTTTAAATCTGCCTCTACTTTTTTGTCTGGGGTATTGTGAAGCAGTCTGTGTTTATGAATTGCTTTGAAGTTGGAAAAAAAATCTATGGATAAGAATTTCTAGCTTTATGGAGAAAAGTCCTAATCACATAGGATTTTAGGAGTATTTTAATGCTGATTTCTCAGCAACATGTGCACTTGTTATTTTTTAATACTGGTACTAGATCTGACTTTTTATAGAAATTTGGCTTTATATTAGATCCCTCTTAATTTTGTCTTGTTTTATATCGTTTCATAGTTTATTTAAACACTATTTTTCCTAAACTTGTGAATTTATACAAAAATATTTCCAGATAATAGTATGGAGATTTGCTTTTTTCCTAGGAGTCTCTCTGGAAGAGGAACTGTTCCACTTAGCAAAACAGACCTAATGTTTTCAGTGTGACCTAGGTTGATATAGTTCATTTTAGATTGATAAAACTAAATGAGTTTTATGAATCAAATCTGTGTTTTGCATCTTGTCTAAATGCTGTATTAAAATTAAAATTTAAAGCTTTCAGGTTTTTCTTTCTGTTGACATTTCATCAGTTTTATAAGGGTATAAAAGGAAATAGTGTAAGCTTGTTTTTAGCACCTGTTTTCGATGTGATGGTCAGTAAGATGTGATTAACCTTAAGTAATAGCAGGAGGGTCAAATTTCTAGAGTTATTAAATTTTTAAAATCCCAGCCTCCTGTTTGGTCCTTGTTGTAAATAATAATTGTTTTAATTTTATGGTTATTTGCAACAGATAAAATTTTGAAAGGAGTTGCAATATTGCCTTGTTCATTCATTGTCCAAGGTTTAGTCTGTCTGTTTTGGAGGGATTTGGACCAGTTTTGCCATTGTGAAGTTTCTTTGCCGCTTCACTGTCCCAGAGTAAATATACTTTGTCATTCTGTTTAACTTCTAGCTTGTCTGGGGAAAAATAAAGACATCTCTAGTCTGAAATTGCTTTTGGGAGTATAGCTCCACATGTTTTGGTCTGAGTGAAAGGCCTAGGGAAACATGAATTTTGTTACCTTTTTATTTTATTTTCCTTATAAATCATCATGATGATTCTCCCTTTATATCCAGGGGACTCGCTTTTTATAAACACCATTCGTTCCCTTTCTGAGGGTGGTTATTTGTAGTTTGTTTTGCCATTTACCATCTTATAGGTCCTTTACAAATGGATCATTTTTTTACATTAAATTTTAGTAAGTCAAGAATCCATTTATTTAGGGTCCCCAAGAGAATCAATCTCAGAAGATTGTGGCTACACATTTTTTATGGCTTCCTACTGCTTTCTGTAGTCTTCTCAATTTAAACAGTAGCAACAACAAAATATAGAGCGCATCATAAAGCCTTGGCTTTATGGCTTTATTTTTGTTTCACACTTGTTTCTAAGGGTATTGGTAATATTTGTTGGATTTGTAAATACTTGTAGTAAATTTACCTGCTATCACAAAGAGGGGAAATCTGGCATTTGAAGGGTTTAAACACAAACTTAAATGCATGTGACCTGTGTGGAATTCAGTGACGGTTTTAACTAGTGCACCTTTAGATTTTCTTTATTTTATTTACATCAGTGTCTGTTTAAAATTTTTAAAGACATTTCTGTTATATCCTCCCAGATGCTTAATATCCCCATATCCATTAGAGGACTATGCCAAGTATTCATTTTGTTCTTTTATAAGCCCGAAAATAAACATGTTGCAAATGATCGCTTTTCCCTCCTGCTGAGGTTTCTTAATTTTTTAAAATTAACTTATTATGGAGAACTTGAAACATATACAGAAGTAAACAGACTAATGTGATAAATACCCTTGTAGCCTTCACCCAGTTTCAATAGTTACCAGCCTTTGACCAATTTTGTTTCATTTATAACACCATACCATTTCACCCTCCCATATTACATTGAAGCAAATCTCAGACATCATTTCATCTGCATTTTTAAAGAACAGCTATTTCAGTGTGCATTTTCAAAAGGTAAGGACTTCTTTTAATTTAACCACGATGTCATTAACACATCTAAAAATATCAAAATTCTTGAATCAGTCATTGTTCAAATTTACAAATGTCTCAGGGATGTCTGCCTTCCTTCTTTGCAACTAATTTGAATCAGTATCCAAATAAAGTAGAGACACTGAGATTGGTCGATGTTTTTTATGTATCTTCCAATCTATAAGTTCTCTCTTTTTTTGTTTTTGTCTTTCTCTTTTTCGTTTTTGCAATTCATTTAATGAAATAGGGCTGAGTTTCTAAGTCTGGATTTGCTTATTGCATTCTTAGTCATAGTATAATATCTTTCTTTGTGTTCAGTGTTTCCTGTAAATTTGGGAGTTAGGTCAAGAGGCTTGTTCATATTCAGGATTGATAGCCCCCCTCCTTTTTTTCTTTTGACAAAACTGCCTTATAGGTTGTAGTGAACTTTTCTATCAGGAAACACTTAAGATCTGATTGTCTTTTTGTGATGCTGGTAGCCATTGGAATACATCTCTTAAGAGAAATTTACCCACATCTTCCATTTGGTTACCAATCCGGTGAGTTACATAGTGAGGGCAGAATAAGTGGTTAATTCTTCCCCTTGTTTATCAGATTTATTTTTTTCTTCCTTTTCAGAATAATGAGTTGGTTTCCTATTATCATTTTCAGACTCATTGTGAACTTGTATTTGTTGTGTTTCATTACATTGCAGTACTTCAGTATATTGCTGCTGTAGTCCTTACAGACCTTCTTAATTTTAAATAAACTTCAACTTAAATTGCTTTGTCTTAGGAAACTTTGGATGTGTAAAAGTTGCATGGACATATTTGGTGGTAAAAAAATGCAAATGCATGTTATTCAACTTAACCAATGCCCTGGGTGTTATTTTTAAAACAGAATACTTACTGAAACTATTGCTTTAAACATAACATATTTTCCTGGCCACGTCTTCATTTGTCAAGGGATAATCAATGTCTTAGCATTAGAATAACCAAAATTCCTTTATTAGAACTCTATGTCTCTTCTTAAGTTCTGAATTAAAATAGATTAAGGTGGAATGCAAAGACCTTTATCAGAATCAAATTATCACAAGAATTAAATTTAAAAATGAACTTTGTTGTTCATTTTTATCTAAATATACAAGAAGAATACACAAGAAAAGCGACCTTCTTTGTCTGTTTACAGTGTTTCTTATTGGTGTCCACTTTGGCATTTTGGACTGGGTTGTGCTTTGCCTTAGAAGACACTGAGCATCCTTGGACTTCGCTGACATAGTGCTAGTAGGGCCTCTCCCAGTATTGTGGCCACCAGAAACCAACTCCTCCTCCCATTTCCAAATGTCTAGGGGGGAAGAAGGGTTATCATTTCCAGTTGCAAATTACTGGTCTAGATTCCACATTATAATGATAGCAAATCATAATGCTGTAATAAAAATATTTTTGTATAGCATTGCTTTAAGTAATGTATAATTTGTAATAGACTTCTTATGTAAAATCTATCATGACCAAGTGTGTATGATTTTACTGCATATGAAATTGTCTTCTATGCAAAAAAGATATTTTCTTCCTCTAGCATTTTACTTTTTTTACACCTCCCCCAAACTCTGAAATCTCATTAAATTTAAGCTTTTTGTATGACCTTAACGTGTACATATACACACTCTCTGGCAAATATGTATCTTTGTATATTCCTTTGATCTTTTTATTGTGAGTGAATTTGATTTTATTTACAGGAAAATCTTTGCTCTTAACTGGATTTTTCTGCTAGCCCATTGCCTGAAACTGAACCTTTCCTTTTCATTTATCTCCAGTCTCTTTCCAATTATTAACCTTATCCTGTTTCTGAGAGTTTTTTTTTTTTTTTTAAGCCCATTTAATTGTCATCTTTTCTCTTCTTATCCACTATCTGGCTGCCCATTTATCTTTTAGTTTACTGAGCCATATATGTAGCCACATCTCCACTTTTCTGTCTTGTATTTCTTTCATCTTTTTGTAATC
Source organism: Monodon monoceros (assembly GCF_005190385.1). Taxonomy (NCBI): domain Eukaryota; kingdom Metazoa; phylum Chordata; class Mammalia; order Artiodactyla; family Monodontidae; genus Monodon; species Monodon monoceros. Next base: position 52,236,501 of record NW_021703772.1, on the reverse strand, counting down.
TGGCTTTTCCTCTTCTGTTTTATTTGAAAAAGCTCTTTGGTAACCTAGCTGTCAGTGTTTTCTTCATATGACTTATTTTAAATTTCTTTTTTGTTTTAACTGCCTGTCTTCTTATATGTTTTTACTTTCAACTTCTTTTTTGATGTCCCTGAAATGTCTCTTCTTTCTCCTAATTACTCTTCTTTAAGTATTTAGTATTTCCTCTTATGTGGGATATTATTCTTTTTTTTCACTCTTGTATCTTTTATCCCTTCTCATTTCCCCTGGGCACTCATGCCACATTGTGTCACAGCTGCTTTTTGATTATGGAATTCCCTCAGGAATTTTAGTGGGTGTCCGTCAAAATGTTCTGCATTTGGTTCTTAACTTATCTTTATTTTTAATTTCTCTTATGTATAAAAGCTATGCTGTGGCAGAAGTGGTCTGTTTCCCACCCCCTGGGCATAACATGGGTTTCTAGGTTCTGCATCTCTGTTTACCTTCTCTCACTGCATAGAATGTCTTTCATCCACCAAACAGTAGTGCTCCTTTAAGGCCCATTTCAAATCCTACATCTTGTGAAGCCTTTCCTGCATATCTCTCTTTTGAGAGACTTACATATTTATTCTCTGCTACTTATCGCCTCTTGTCACATGCTCTTTCTTTCTAACTGAACTGGGCACCAGAACTGGGTGTGGATCTTATGTTTCTTTATATTTTCACCTCTTAGTATAATACTCTCGCACTACATTTTAGGATAATGTTAATGAACTCCTAAGTTGAAAGTAGTTCTGAAACTAGCCAAATTCTCAAAGGTGTGGCATACCACAGGAACCCTACTTTGACCATACATCCTGGTTTATATCTTTTGTCTTGGTGTAATTGTTAAGAGCATTTCCTTTCACTTTCAGAAATATCCCAGTTAGTATGGTAAGTTGTAGGGTTACCTTACCCTAATGCTATATGTGCGCAGTGTTCTGGTTAGCCTTGGTGAATCAAAACATTCTTGTAATCAGGCACTGTCCAAAGCAGAGATTCTAATTTCATAGTCCAAGGGTGGCCTGAGAATGTGCATTTTGAGAAGCATGTCTTAGGATTCACGTACTAGCTACGCTGTAATCAGTTTTTGAGAAATAGTGCTCTGAGGTTTAGGGTCATTGTTGGGACGAGGAGAGTTGGGAAGGGACGGGAGATAATGAAATACCGTTTATTCTCTATGAAGCTAGAGAACAGTTAAGGTTGTGTTTCTTACTTGGTTTTTAATGGCTAGCTGTTTCTTAACGTAAGCACTCTCTATACTTTGATTGCCTGTGTCATAATGCAAAAGATTGGTAAAAGTGGGAGGAGTGTGAGAAACATTAGCGCCGTGTGCATATGTATATGTGTGTGTGTAGCTAATGACTTAATGAGGGCATGAAATTTTAGTGCGAACAGCTGAAAATAAAAGTAAATCAGAACTTAATAAGGTGCAACTTTGGAGGAAGATGGCATTAGCTAAAAGCACCAGAGACATCCTTAAATCTTACTAGATGTTTTTATTTAAAAAAAAAAAAAAGAAAATTTAAAACAAACTTCAACAGCAGTCTCTTAACGATAATCGACAGAGGATGATTCATTTGAAAACATGGATTAGATTATTTGTAAAATAACTTTTAAAAATTTATGCTTAATACTTTTATTAAATACTTTTCTCTATAGATTTACAATTAAGATGTTTTAAACTTCCAAGTGGTAGCTCTTTCCCATGTTATCTTTTATTCTAGAGCATAGGAAAAGATGACAAACTACCTTAAACATGTTTTGAGGCAAATATGACCTAAGTCCCCCAGCATGATACTAGTACTGCCAAAATGACAATGGTCTAATTTCATTGATGAACAACGAGCATTAAAATTGTAAAAACAGGGGCTTCCCTGCATTAAAATTGTAAAAACAGGGGCTTCCCTGGTGGCGCAGTGGTTGAGAATCTGCCTGCCAATGCAGGCGACACGGGTTCGAGCCCTGGTCTGGGAGGATCCCACATGCCACGGAGCAACTGGGCCCACGAGCCACAACTACTGAGCCTGCGCGTCTGGAGCCTGTGCTCCGCAACAAGAGAGGCCGTGACGGTGAGAGGCCCGTGCATCGCGATGAAGACTGGCCCCTGCTTGCCACAACTAGAGATAGCCCTCGCACAGAAACGAAGACCCAACACAGCAAAAATAAATTAATTAATAAACTCCTACCCCCAACATCTTCTTTAAAAAAAAAAAATTGTAAAAACAAATAGAATACCCTTCAAACAAAGGGAGTTTGTTGCAAGACTGAAGAATGGCAGTTCCCAGTCCTCTGATAAGTCACAACAGTAGGCTAAAGAAGAAAAGTTATTGAGCTTTTCAAGAAATACATAATATGATATAACTAAAAAAAAGAAACAGACTTACAGATACAGAGAACAAATTAGTGGTTATTGGGGGGAGGGGCAGCATAGGGGTAAGGGATTAAGAGGTACAAACTGTTATGTATAAAATAAGCTACAAGGATATATTGTGCAACACAGGGAATATAGCCAATATTTTATAATAACTATACATGGAGTATAACCTTTAAAAATTACCAGTCACTGTATTGTACACCTGTAATTTATATAATATTGTATATCAACTGTACTTCAATTTTTTTTAAAAAAAAGAAACACAATATGAAATAAAAGCATTTGGTACATTTTATCCACTCATAAGTTATGGACATTTTGATTGTTTCCACCTTTGGGCTGTTGTGAATAGTGCTGCTGTGAACTTGTGTGTACAGGCATTTGTTTGAATACCTGTTTTGAGTTCTTTAGGGTACATTCCTAGGAGTGGAATTGTGGTCATATACTTGCCAAACTGTTTTTCACAAAGTCTTTGCTACTTTACTGTCTCACCAATAATGTATGAGGGTTCGAATTTCTCCACGTGCTTGCCATACTTATTTTCTGTTGTTTATTTGTTTGTTTGTTCATTATAGCCATTCTGGTGGGTGTGAAGTGGCATCTCATTGTGGTTTGGATTTGCATTTTCCTAAATGCTCCTGATGTTGAGCACCATTTGGTATATTTTAACTGACTCTCAAATCTTAAACAGTGAAGTAGAAGAGAATTTTTCCTTGAAATAATAAAATATGCTTCTCTTTAACAAAAAGCCAATATTCTATTTGTTGAAAATACTTGCGAACAGTTCTTTTAAATTTAGGGGCGGGGGGAAACCAAAGGTGCCACCATTATAGTTAGGTAATAACTGTGACTATAAAATTCCCAACTATTGGGAAAGCAGAGACAGATCCCCCCCCCACCCCGCCCCGCCTGCAAAACAAACAGAGGAGCAAAAACTGTCCTTTTGTACATCCAGGAAGTCCAGCTGACCCAGATAAAGGGCTCTGGAGTTAGACAAATACAAGTTCAAGTCCCAGCTCCAACAAATTAACTGTGAGCTTTTGAGCAAGTTATTTAACTCTTCTCTCAGAAATGTGGATAATAATCCTATTTCATCTGTTTTTTTTAGTGAGTTAGATATTACATACCTTGTATATGTTACATGTAATGGTAAATAGCAGTTATATGGAAAAATAAACAGGCATGTTTATGGAAGAACATTTTGAAAAAATGAGGTATTAGAACCAATAATTGTACAAGAAAATAATTCTAGTCCACAAATAGCAGTGATGAGTGGGACAGAATAAGAAAATATTACACAGCATGGTAATTGATTTATTTCTCTGGTAAGAGTTAAACTTTTGTGTTCAGCGGCCATCTTTTGCATTTTTCATTATCAGCATTTAGCCCAGTTTCTAGCACGTGGAAGATACATATGTATTATTTTAAGTTTTGTTGAATACAGGTTCAGATTGACAGAGAGTATATTAAACAAACACCTTAAAAAAATCTGTTAAAGTAACTTTCCAAAACATGGAATTAAGAGTATTTATTAAATCAAGTTGAGGTAAATGAATAGTGATTTTAAAAATTGTTAATCGGCCTTCCCTCGTGGCGCAGAGGTTAAGAATCCACCTGCCAGTGCAGGGGACATGGGTTCGAGCCCTGGTCCGGGAAGATCCCACATGCCGCAGAGCAACTAAGCCCATGCACCACAACTACTGAGCCTGTGCTCTAGAGCCCACGTGCCACAACTACTGAAGCCTGTGCGCCTAGAGCCCGTGCTCCGCAACAAGAGAAGCCATCACAATGAGAAGCCCGTGCACCACAACGAAGAGTAGCTCCCGCTCACCACAACTAGAGAAAGCCTGTGCGTAGCAACAAAGACCCAATACAGCCAAAAATAAATAAATAAATAAATTAAAAATAAATAAATAAAAATTGTTAATCACAACTTTTACAATATAATCTCCATATGGATGAAAATCTTAAATACACTGTAAAAAGTCAGATACTTATGTGTAACATTTCAGGAGGTTTGGGGACCACAAATTTTCTTCCAAGCTCTAGTTTTATAAATGGATTATTACATTTACTGTAAATTAGTATGAAGAAACAAATTAAAATTTGTCACTTATTCAGGAAAGATACTTGGGAGAGAAATAACTTTATACCCTTTAGAAAGTTGAGAGCTTGCATGTTGAAAGTAGAATTAAAAGAGCTTCTTAAATAGCTGGTGAAAAGAAAAATAAAACTATGTTTTGCCTTGACTTTCCCCCTTACGAATGTGTGGGGGAACAGGAAGTGGAAATATAACAAAAGAGAAGATTTGGAGAAGGGGTGGGTTAATGGAGCACCAGATCAGTAGGTTTGTTCAAGCACAATGGAAGGAATAGGCGGAAAAGTAGAGAAAAAATAGAGATTAGCCTAATGAAACTCAAAATTGAAGATAAGGATCCTGACGTGGAAGGGCAATAGGAAATCTCTGCAGAGTATTGAAAAGAGGAGTTGGGATTTAGAGGTGTAACAGATGAGCCTGTAAAGTGAGTTGTAGTGGTTAGAGACTTAGGTAACTAATTGACGCATGGATGCTCCTAGGGGGAAATGGATCTGGATGCAGTTCATTGTTCAAATCAATTAATATATTATTTTCAAATAAGAATGAGGAAATTTTATAATTTTACCTTTTTAAACCTCTTATAAGACAGTGCTATTCTCACTTTTAAATACTTGGTGACTAAAAAAAGTGACATTTATATATGTCTTTGTGTTTTAATAATGGAAGTTTACAAGGAAGTTGTACTTTTCTAGCTGTTGCACATTGGGGATTCAAGGACTTGAGTATCACAAGCAACAGGCATTAATTACATTATCACAGAAGCCCAGTTGTCATTAGTAGGAACTACATGTGGCCTTCCACGCCTAGCTGGCAAATAAAATTCTGGGAATTAGGTTGACTTTATGATTGGCCTACTAACCACCTCTTGAAATGGATTTGTTTTAATGGATTTCTGTTTTGATGAAAATGTGTATCAGTTGTTGGCTGCATGACAAAAGCACTAGTACATTAGTAACAGCATAATGTTCAAGTATATAATCTATATCATATATTACATTTATTCTGTATTTGTAGTGTTCACTGGCGTTAACAAGTCCTAAGAGGTTGTATGAAAAGTGCGGAGGTGGGACAGGAAATGTAGATTGTGTAAATTGACAGATGCTTATCTCTTTTTTGTTGTTAAAGACAAACTTAGAAATGATTACAAATGAAGAAAGTCCTCTAAACTAATAGATTTAGACGCTATGACTTAGAACAGGGCTGTCCAATAAAAATATAATGCAACTCACATACGTAATTTTCAATTTTCTAGTAACATTAAAAATATAAAAAATGTGAAATTAATTTTAAAGTTTTTATTAATGCAGATATCCAAAATTATTATTTCGACATGTAAACAATATATACAGAATCTTTGAAATTTGGTCTGTATTTTACGCTTACAACATATTTCATTTCAGACTAGCCACTTTGTAAGTGCTTAATAGCCATAGGTAGCTAGTGGCTACTGTATTGGACAGCATGGATTTGGAATGTTTGCCGTGTCTTTCTATCTGTCATGGGTTAACTTGTCTTTTACTCCCTCTTACCACTTTTTATTGTGCATAGATTTTAAGAACTGGGGCACACCCCAGTTTGTAAAAGTAAGATTAATAACCTTTCATGGCTGGAGGTAATTAGATGTGAAAGGTCTAAAAGAAAGCTCAGCACCCAGTGTAGAAATGCGAGCTGTTTTCCAAGGGATTCTGTTTTGAAATATATTTCTCTGCCCATGATTCTTCATTATTGCTGTCTTAGGGTAGTATGTGCATCCTTTTTACTTGAGAAAGAATCTTTCCTTTTTGTGAATGGAGAGCATGTCTTGAACATCACTTTTGTGACAGGAAGTATATTTGGCTTAATTAGGATTCCTAGATGGAGGAGTTTATTTAGTAAGGAGGTTACATTGGACTTAAATGTATTATTATTGGTTTTCTAAGCTGAAATGTCATTTGTTGTGAGTTTAATTTTTTATAGTAACACCTTTTAAGCAAATGTAAGCTAATGTACTTGTAACTCTTTTACCTTGTTACGGATAACCTTGCCATTAGCACTCATGTTTTAGACAGTCTCTAATGAGCAGATATGGTGTTCCCACTCTGGGCATTTTTAGAAGTGCCACCTTAATTCAAATTATTTGTGTCTTATTTTCTAAGAACTTAATTCCTGGAGGGATAATATTATCTCAAGATGTAAAGTTGACTTAATCTAATTACAGTTGGACCTTATTTGATGTAAACTTTAAATAAGATAGTTAGTTCTCTGTTTTTCTGGCTTGTGATTTTTATTTACTACCCTAATGCCATAGTCATTTTGCTGTTTTTGAACACTTAATTTGAATATTAAAAACTTCATGAAACAAAATTTGCTGATAGTACACGGTAGAACCAGACTATGTTTTCTAAGGCTTCTAATCTTTTATATTTTTATACCATTTTTTCTTATGTGTTGAATTATGACAAGTGTCACTTAATTGGAGGTATGCATGCCCATTTGATGCAATAGCTATTACTTATTGACTGTGCTAGGTACTTTGCTAGGTAATGTACATGTATTTATCTTTTTTCTCAGTTCTCTCAGGGAGATATTATAATCAACTTTTTAGAAGTGAGAAGAGTAAATAAATCTTTGAGAGATTATGTAACTAGTCTAAAAACATGCTAATTAATTGTGGAAGCAAGCTTCAAGCTCAAGTCTGTCTGATCCCAAAAGCCATGCTGTTCATCACAATGCCTTAGATATTCTGACGGCATCAGGTGTGAGTGTGTGTGTGTGTGTGTGTGTGGGCACGTGCCTTAGTGCATGGCTGTGTGTATTTGTGTGTGAGAATGTGTATGTGGGGTGGCCGTGAAGAGATGATCATAATCATTTTATCACAGTACTCCGTGAATACTTGTCAGTTTATGCTTGTGTTGTGTGCACATGCTTAGGGCTTGTTTCTTTTTAAAGAGGCCTAGGCATTATAGTCTGCTATACTTGTAAGAAAGTAATATATATTATGTAGTGACGATCAAGGCTGCTGTTGCTTCTTGGCCTTTTGCCAGATGTAGTTTTGAAGGCTAGTACTGGTATATTAAATCTTAAGGTATACTGTATCTTACAAAGAAAATATTTTGAAAAAAATTTAAATAAAACCTAAGAGTTTATATTTGCATATACTTGCGTACTGGCAGCCTGTAAGCCAAACGTACCATTGTGTGTTTGTGTGAACTGTTTTAAAAAACTGATTTTGAATGCCTGTATCGAGTCACTTGGTTTCAGTAGTAGAAAATTCAAACCAAACTGGTTTGAGAAAAGCATTAATTTGTTGGCATTAACTGAATAATGGCACAACTGAATAAGTTGTCTCACGTAACTGGAAAGTTCAGGGTAGAGTTGGCCTTAGGCATGTCCTCAATGTCTTGACTTACCTCTCCATCTGCCAGGTCTGTTTCCTTTTAGTTGACTCCAATATTGTACAGGCTTTGTCGTTGCAGTTATAGAATAACTGCTAGTACCTCCCAGTTACATCCTTTAGGTTCAGATGCAGTATGAAATAGTGTGAGATTACTGGCCCCAGTATTTCTGTCAGAAGTCCAGTTGCATCTCCATAACTCTAATTGGGTTCATCATTGAATCAATCACAATGGGATGAGTGGAGTAAGGGTGAAATGTTATGCACTTATGGTTCATGCCTATCCCTGATATTGGGGTAGGCGTATAGGTTATGAGAAGGGCTGCAACTGTGAAGTGGCAAGTCAGGTGAGTGGGGCAGAGTAGCAAATCCAATGTGCATTTCTTTTGGGGTGGCAGGTATTCTTTATTTCACCATAGTCCTCACTCTTTCAAGCACGCTGGCTTATTTAAGTAATTTACATTACCTGCTTGGTACTTTAGAGTACTTGTTTTTTTTTTTTTTTCGGTACGCGGGCCTCTCACTGTTGTGGCCTCTCCCGTTGCGGAGCACAGGCTCCGGACGTGCAGGCTCAGCGGCCACGGCTCACGGGCCCAGCCGCTCCGCGGCATGTGGGATCTTCCCGGACTGGGGCACGAACCCGTGTCCCCTGCATCAGCAGGCGGACTCTCAACCACTGCGCCACCAGGGAAGCCCGGGTTGGGTTATTTTTTAAATGACTTTACCAAAACAAGTTTATTTCTTGGTTAAACCTCAGCCAGATGTCTTGAACTGCATCTGGCAGTTTTTTAGAAGACCTTGTAGCCAAGGTTTCGGCATGTATGTATAGTTACAACTAGACCAGGAGCTACTAATCTAAACACCAGTGGATGGGCTGCTGTAGTTGGAAGGAAGAGGTTCCAAGCCTAGCCCTTCTGTAGGAACAGAATCAGAGGCATTTCTAGAGTCCCTGACTCAGAGCAAGCCAGAACTGGATGGGGTAGAGAGGCACAAGTCTGTGGCACTATTTGGGATTTGTGTCAACAGGTTAAAATTGAGTGGGATCTAGAATTGAGTACAACTAATGTAGAAAAAAACCTCTTCCGACAGGATTCTCTTGCACTGGCATTAGATTCAGAGCCTTAGGGTTTGCTCTCAGGCATGTCTTTGCATGTTTTAAAGACACACCTCTCCACCCATTGTCTATATTTACTCTCTATATTGATGGGGATTTCCGATTTTGTCGACTTCCACTCTTTGCCTTTAATCCTTTTGAGTCTAGGGTGTCGGGATAAAATACAGGACACCTAATTAAATCTGAATTTCAGTTACACAACAAATAACTTGTTAGTATAAGTATGTCCCAAATACACATGGGATATGCTTATACAATATTTCTTGTTCATATGAAATTCAGTTTTAACTGGGTGTCCTGGGTTTTCTTCAAATAAACTTCTTATTTTGAGATAATTGTAGATTCATACGCAGTTGTGAAAAATAATTCTGAGAGACCACCCTGTATTTTTATTTGCTAAATTTGGCAACGCTCTTTGGGTCTTTTCATCATAAGGCAACCCAGCCTCAAAGCAGTTGTGTTTTGCCAATAATAAATATTAGTTGGAAATCTTTTGGAGACCCTCTAATACTTCAGAGAAGACTGATTTTTGAAAGAATAATGTTTGAGTTAAGATACTACTAAAAGTACTTCAACATTTTCAAAATTGCAGAATAAAATTACTTGAAAAGCTGTGCAGGATACTGCATTGGAAATGTTAGGAAACAATGAACTAATTTAGCTTGAGACATCTCTGAACAGGTAATATTTTGAGCCAGGTAGTCTCAGATCTCTTTCATCGCCCAGTCCTTTAAAGTTGTTACAACTCCTTTGACCCAGATTTGGCAAGAGGGTTTATAGTTCTGTCTTTTCTAGCAGTTTGTGGTGATTTCAGAACTGTGGAATTATAATTTGCCTACCACACCTTTGAATAAGATGGGAAACAGAAAAGACCGGATGCTTCCAGTTTTCAGAGTTCTTGCGTCAAATTGAATCAGCTAGCTTGTTTCAATTTGTCTTTTTTCCTCATCTTGACAGGATAGCATGGGGAGAAACATGACCAGCTTGTTTCCCACACAGCTACTTAGTCAATCCCAGCTGTTAATCTTCATTGGTAAACAAACCTCATTAGTACTTTTATTTCAGAATAGACTGAACTGGGGGAAAGGAGAGGAAGTAGAACTGTGAAGTAAAACTGTGTACTAAGTAAAACTTAGTAAAAATTGATCATCTCTCTTTTTCCTTTATGTTTGGAAATAGTTGGGTAAATAGCTCTAGAACATTGTTCTCTAATGAGGAGATGAAAATTGGAGCTGGAATTAATTAGTCCACTGGACCTTCCATTGGGTCAGCTCTGGTCTCCAGCTTTACCTCCTCTGGAGGGGCAGTGCCTCGATATGTTCTTCGTGTCACCACTCCCTGGGAGGCAAGACAGTGCGTGGAGGCCTTTTCGGCAGTGGTGCTGCTGCAGGGCTCCGATTATAACAGCATTGTCCAAAGAACTTTCTGCAGTGGTTATAATGTTTGATCTGCCACATGTGGGAACTGAGCACTTAAAAGGTGCAAATGAGGAACTGAATTTGTAATTTAATCTTATTTTATTTTTTATTGAAGTATAGTTGATTTACAATGTTTCAGGTGTACAGCAAAGTGATTCAGTTATTATACCCATTTTTTTTCAGATTCTTTTCCATTATAGGGTATTACAAGATATTGAATATAGTTCCCTGTGCTATACAGTAGGGCCTTGATTATCTTTTTCTATATAAGGTAGTGTGTATCTGTTAAACCCAGATTCCCAATTTGTCCCTCCCTGATTTTACTTATTTTAAATTTTAATAACCATATGTGGCTAGTGGCTACCATAGTGAATGGAGTCTTAAATCTTTATCCAAGCTTCTTCAGGAATAGACAGGTCAATTTGTGTTTGTTCCCCAAGCATACACTGAAAATAAAACCAAACAAATATAGTATTTTGAATAGTCTATAGCCTGGCTTTTTAAAGTAGGGCTTGACAGGTGTCAAGATCTAATCATTTAAGCTTTGGCCTTAATGATAAAATCACCAGTTGTGACACCATGGGTCTCTACAGTATAGACAAATATGATTGCTGTACCAGTCAGGCAGTTATTTTGTATGAGGGTTTTGTTTTTCTCCATGAGACTTGGCTGAATGCTTTGCAAGGAAATAATTCTGATATTTCTTGAACAATCACTATTGCCGGGCATTATTCCAAGTCTCACAGCAGCTTTATGGATGTTATTCTCACTTAAGAAGAGAAAACGGAGGCACGGAGACAGAAAATAATTGCCTAGGATCACACAGCTCGTAAAAGGTGGAACCAGGATTTGAACTCAGGCATACTGGCTCCAGAGTTCATGCTCTTAACTTCTGTACTGCACTGATCTTGTTAAGTTGTTGTTAAAGTGGCCACAGACATTTGTTTGTGTGCCTACAAGATGAGTACTGGTGGAGAATGTGTTCTTAGTTCCAGTTGAGGTCCAGGGATGTATACTGCAGCCCTGATTGTATAAGGAAAAGTATCCTGGTTCTAAGCCATTAAGGGGAGTGCTGGGGTCAGCTCTGGGTTCTAGCTGGGTGATAGCTTGGGCCTGGCTCATGTGCTGAGGATAGTGGAGTGGGAAGGGAATTCCTCAGTGGCTTTGGGTTGGAAAAAGGGCATACTTAAAGCAGAGCAAGAGCACTGGGCATGGCTAAGGCAGGTCAGCTTCTTACAAGCAAACATTAAACAGTTACTGAGAGGTGATAGATTAATCTCTTGAAAGCTAAATTCGAAATAATAATTTGATACATTATGACCATATACTTTGACAGAGTCATTCAGTCTAACAATACTTGTTCCTCATCAGACCAGGCTATAATTTGTTTCATTTTCCAATGGAAATATAAAATTAGTTGAATAGAATAACACCGGGTCTTGATGCATTAAACACTATGGCAATGCTAAAAGTACTATGGCAGTGCTAAAGACAGTTGTTCTAAAACAGTGTATTTTATACTGTTTGTATAAGGTGAAGGAAATAGTTATTTCTTTTAGCCAATTCTTTTTTTTTTTTGCCGCACCACGCGGTTTCCAAGTGCCTTCTGGGATCTTAGTTCCCCGACCAGGGATTGAACCCGCACCATCAACAATGAAAGTGCAGACAGAGTCCTAAGCACTGGACCACCAGGGAATTCCCTTTTAGCCAACTCTTGACATTTTGTCACCTGCCTGCTCCTTTTGAAAGAATGTCCTATCTAATCCTGATTTTCCTCAGTAATTAATGCTAATGTGTTATTTTTCCTAGGCATGTACTATTTTTAATGTTGACAGATTGGGCACATTACAAAATAAGTGACTAAAAAATAAATTATCTTTTCTACCATTTATCTTCAGAGATACTATGAGTTATTAAGTTATCATATGGCTTTAGTCTGTTGTAGTATATACACCTGCCTGAAGTCATGAACAAATATAAATTTCTTCCTTTCAGTATTTCTGTTCTACTGAAGTGTTGATTGTGAACATGTCTTTGGATTCCTGTACTCTAAAGTATGTGCTAGCCCTCATTTATTTAGGAAATGTAAGAAACACTGTTTTAAGGATATGTTGATATCTAGATTTGCAGGGTGGTATTAATAAGGACATTGGCACTTAGCTACTTTATAAATGCTTTTTTATCATAAAATTACAATTTATGATTTTTTAATAAACTAACTTTTCCAGTTTCTTTAATACATTTTTTATTCTTCATCAATTGTCCTCTTAATGTATTTCTATTTTGATATCGTAAATACTATTTCTGTTCTGTCCTAATCTAGCCAGATATGTGGTTGTAATGGGATTCTAGTTACATCCATTTCTTTACCCTTTCTGGATCATGGTAATGTTTTACCAACTAGAAACAGTAAGATGAAAGTCTACCGAAGTTTTACTTCTGGTATGGTACTGTTACAACAATTAGAGGATATATATTTGTGGTAGACTGTATTCTTTTGTATTATTGTGTTTCTCTATGTAGTTCTTCTTTCCTTTTTTTAAATAAATTTATTTGTTTATTTAGTTTTGGCTGCATTGGGTCTTCGTTGCTGCGTGTGGGCTTTCTCTAGTTGCGGTGAGCAGGGGGCTACTCTTCATTGTGGTGTGCAGGCTTCTCATTGCGGTGGCTTCTCTTGTTGCAGAGCTCGGGCTCTAGGTGCGTGGGCTTCAGTAATTGTGGCATGTGGGCTCAGTAGTTGTGGCTTGAGGGCTCTAGAGCACAGGCTCAGTAGTTGTGGTGCATGGGCTTAGTTGCTCCACGGCATGTGGGATCTTCCCGGACCAGGGATCGAACCCGTGTCCCCTGCATTGGCAGGCAGATTCTTAACCACTGCGCCACCAGGGAAGTCCTATGTAGTTCTTATTTTCAAAGAAATCAGTAGTAGGGTCAATTTCCGGTGTCTTAGAGCTGGTTACTAACATGTTATTGTACTGTTTCTTGTTTGTCCTATCCTTTATAACATTGAAGGGTTAGTTTTTGAGGTGGTTGCTTTTAGCTGATTTCTTTTTAAAATAAGAGTAGTGGTTGATATTATTGGTTGTAGAAGAAGTCAAAGGGATGTTCATATATTTCCAGGTGTGCCTGCCTGCCCTAAATCTTTTTGTATGCTCCTCAGTTATAGTAGGTTCCTGCTATTACTACTAAAAGGGAGATCATGTGCAGGAACTATGCAGGTTTTTACTATTCCTGTCAGATTGAAAATTTTCCTCACTATGGTGTAAAAATTCTGTTAGGATTGGTGTTTAGTTAGATTTTGATAATTGTTTCGTGGTTCCCAAGAATAGATTCAGAAGTTACATGTGAACTTGATTTTCACAGTTAGATATAAAAGGAAAACAGTAGCTAGTAGAATTTTTCTCAATATCATGTTATACTTTTCCTTTTTCTCCGTTTGGATAAGTAGTGTTTTCTAGTGGGAGTTAAGAATAGCTAAAACAGCCTGTGACTCTTAAAACCTGTTTAGGGGAAAAGAAACCCTTTCTGATAAAAAGAAGTACGATGTTATAGAGTATTGAATATATGTACCTCCTGCTTGTAGTTTTTGTTATATTCTCTTATTTTTGCATTTTACTCTTATATGGATGTGCTTATTGGCAATATTCAAATCTGTCTCAGACTTTTATATGTGCCTTGGGTGCCTCTGCAAAAATGAACCTACTGATTTCTTTATTAGTGAGTGCCCTGTGTTAAAACTTACTACTGAAGACTTATTACTTCAACTGCACATCATAAAACACAGGGCCTTTGTGGACTTATTTACTGTTAGCCCCTAATGTTGTTAGTAAAATCAAAGAGTGATTTGGTGACTTGGCCATGAGGTATTGACTCATTTTTGATCAGAGCCAGAACAGAAGTCCAGATCGCCAGGCTCCAGTCCATTGTTCTTTCTAGTGTTCCTCAAGCAAAATTTTATTTTAGAAAGATAGCCCAGTAGCTGCAAAGGAACCATGATATAGAATCATCATTTCTAATTATATTAGTTGCCAGGTAATGTTCTTCCATTCTTCAGCTTTCATCTTAATGCCAGCTTTGTGTGAGCTATAACAGCTTAATCACTGAGATCCTCTGGCAAGTAGTGTTATAAAAATTGGATCATAACATTATTTATTGTTTTATTTTAGCTTTTGAAGCGAATGAGCCGTGTATCTTCCTTTTAGCTGCTTTTAGGAAGAACAAATGGTAAAGATTGACTGTAACATTTTTTCCAATTATTTAATTTCACATTATGAACAATGGTTTGTATTTATTTGTTCTTAAATTCCCTGAGTGAGGCTTATTAGGCAAAGTGGACTCCATAGAATACATCATGTTTTCCTGTCACTTCAGTGTTTTCAGAATTAAACTTTCATTTTATGTGTAAGGGCAGATCTGTTTTGTTCCACTGTGAGGTAGAGGACTCAGTTATTAGGTGGGAGGGGGAAAATTAATTATTGTCTTCTTTTGAGAGAAAGCAGTGTGATTGGTCACTAGCTACAGATTTGTTTTGTCCCTTGCCAAGAATGATAATTTTTAATAGTATGTGTATTCCTTTGTTGTGTGGCAATCCTGATTAGATTAACAACACCAGTTAGATTGGTTTTTAACAAATCTATTACATATATAGGGTATGCTAGGAATTTTCAAACGTGTCAGGCAAATATTTTATTTTGTCTTATTGAGTTGATAGAGAGCCAAGATGTTGGTCAACTATAGTTATCATTTGAATCAGTGTTCTCTGATGATTAACATTGTTTCCTAGGTAGTTTGCTGTATAATTACGTACTTTACTAGCTTTTTAAAAACAAACAAACATGGTTGGGGTGGGGGGAGGTGTGTGTGTCTGTATACATACGCACGCACAAGTGCGTGCACTCTCATGGATTCATGTTTATGTGTGTGTAACTGATTTTAAGTCGTTTACGCAACTGCACATCGTCAGGTAAGTGCACAGAGGTTTAACATTTAACAACGAAGTACTCTCTTTGTTATGCCTGAAAGCCAGTTTGGAAGATCTGACTAGTAAAAAAAATGCAGTATATTCCATGAACACTAACAATTTGTTAAACACACATACATACCCCTATATCTGTCATTTTATATACATATATATGTAATTAACATCTATGTTTTGAATTAAGGTGTTAAGCCATTTGATGATGTCATACTTTAGACTAAAGTTTTATTATTATCTAATAACACATTTGTAGTCATGAATTTAGAGATATTGATAAACATTGACGTTTCTCACATTGACTGTTTCTGGCGTCCCTACTATGTATTAGACATTACTTGGTGTTGAGAATATAATAGTGAACAAGTCAGCCTTTGTCCATATGCTTCTTCCTTTTTTAGTCAGGAAGACATATATATTAATTTTTTTAATTGCAAATATATTAAGTGCAACAAAGGAAAAATACTAACTGTTATGATAGATGCCATAGGGATTTTGTTAGCTATCTATTGCTGCTTCATAAACTACCCCACAACTCAGGGGTTAAAATAGCAAACATTATTATACTTTCTGTGAGTCAGGAATTTGGAGAGGATTAGCTGAGTGATTCTGGTTAAAGATCTTCCATGAAGTTGCAGTCAGGGTATCAGCAGGCTGAAGTTATCTGCAGGCTTGATTAGATTGGAGGATCCATTTTCAAGATGGCTCACTCATATAGCTGTTGGCAGGAGGCCTTAGTTCTTCACCACATAGGCCTCTCCATAGGCTGCTTAAATTTCCGTATGACGTAGCAGCTAACTGCCTGCGGAGTAAGCGATGGGCGGAGGGTGTTGGAGTGTGGCTTCTCCATGTAGCCTGGGTTTCCTTAAAACATAATGGCTGAGTTTCAAGGGCAAGCATTCTCAGAGAGAGAAAGACAGAGAAAGAGAGAGAACTAGATAGAAGCTACATTGCCTTTTCTGACCTAGTCTTGGAAGTCATACAGCATTACTTCTGCTGCATTCTGCTCATCAGGGTGGTCTCAAAATCCCACCCAAATTCAAGAAAAGAGGAAGAAACCATACCTCTTAATGGGGAATGGCAAGGTTCTGGAAAAAGCATTTGGACCACAGAATTGATGTGGTCATTTTTGGAAAATACAGTCTGTTGCAGAAGGGAGAGGAAGAGAGGACGCTGAGAGATCAGTTAACTTCCCGTAGTCCAGGAGGGAGATGATGGTGGTGGTAGTGGGAGTGGAAAGCAGAGGATACATGTAAGAGATAGGCCAGAAGGATGGACAGAATCTAGTGATTGAAAAGATGTGGATGGTAAAGAAGATGGGATGTTAGAGAAGACTCCCATCTTCCAGACGTAAGCAGTCAAGTGGATGTGGTGTCATATCCTGGGATGGGAAATTTTGTATAAAGACCAAAGTGGGGAAGGAGATTTTGTTTTTGTTTTCAGTGGTTTTTGTTTTCAGTGGCTATAGTGGGCTGAGTTGGGAATATTCTAAGTTTATTTCTGAACATACTGAGTTTGAGTTATATGAGGGACATTCAACGGGAATGGAATGCTGCTAGTCTAGTTCAGAGAAGCAGTCTGGGCTGGAAATAATTATTTGAGAATTTTAGGTATATAGATTGCAATTGGTATGGGTAGGTTCACTTAGGTGAATGTAAACTGAGAAGATTAAAAAGGGGGGAAAGGTTCTGAGGAATGTCATCTTTAAATGATTGATTAGAGGAGACTACATTAGCACATAAGACTGAAAAGGACTGGCCTGAGAGGTAGGAAGAAAACAAGAAGAATATAAGTATGTCAAGGGAACCTAAGGAAGATAGTATTTCAAGAGTGCATAAAAGTCAAGTAAGTTGAAGGTTTAATAATATTTTGTGGATTTGGCCTCTTGGAGGTGACGTTAACAAAATTGTTTTTGTAGAAGAGTGGAAGTGAAGACAAATTGGAGTGGTGTGAAAAGTGACTGGGAAGGGAGGAATGGGGATGCCTGATGAGTCAACTCTTAAGAAGTATGGTTAAGGAGGAGAGGAGGGGGACTGAGGCCAGTAGCTGCAGAGGAAAATGAAGTAAAGAGATTTTTTTAAAATTGTTTTCTTTTTTAAATGGAAAGGGCTTGACACTTGAAATGTTTATTTAATAATTTAGAGAGATTTATAAAAGGTTGGAAGAACCAGGGACCCAGAGAGAGAGAAATTTCTTTGTGCTGGAGGCCTGGAAATGCCAGAACAGTTCAGAGAATAGGTGTGTTTGAGACTAGCAGTTTGGATCCCATCTGAGGACTGTATCACCCTAGTTAACAAGAAGATGGGGGGAGAGGGTAAGCAGCACCTGGGTCTGATTTAAAAGAGAGCTCAAGGGTAGAGGACAGAATTGGACCAGAGATGGAACCTGGATTATAGGAAAGCCTGGAGCTGAGGATGGAACACTCCCTGGGACAGGGAAAAAGTGTAAAGCCTGAAGGAGGGCCAAAGTGTTTGGGAAATCTGGAAGAAGCATAGGACTGGGAGCCCAGATTAAAGCAGGACAGTGGCCAGGACTCTCCAGAGATTACGAAAGTGTGCAGGTAAAGTCTGAGGCCTAAGAGGGGCCACTAGGACAAGGGCAGGGCCAGTGAGGCGAGCTCAGAAATGAAAGTTTAGAGTTGGGTACATCTGAGGTTGGGACCCTGGAGGATGAGTTGGGGGCATAGGGTGGGGGACCAAGTATGAGTCTCTCTCGTACTAAGACAACAGTTTTTCTTCTAAGACGAGACCATGGATTCTGCAGCTTGGGCAGTTTTCTCCAAGGGGAGATAGTTTGTATGTATACTACCATTTTGGTAAATGTGACTGATTCTAAATTTGATTAATCTGTCATAGCTCTGGGTTCTTCCTTGATCTAATTTGTGTAGAAGTATTCCTTTCATATGTTGCTTATTTGAAAAGTGGTAAATAAAAGGTTTTTTAAAAATCTCTTGTTTAAATAACACTTAGATCCAGAATGCTCCTTCAGCCTGCCTTATCTTTCAACTCCCAACTAAAAAGAGGGCTTTGATAGCCAGAGAATAGGGGATTTAGGCTGCCTTTCTAAAGAGAGCTATTGACCTGAGGGACTGAGTCCTACTGACGGCAGATTTTCTTGGTTACAGAAATCCCATCCCTCGTGTTGTCAGTCATCATCTTGCAGCTTGCGAGCTTGGTTTACTTTTTTTCTCCATTTCCTTTCAACAGTATCTTTACTTTCTGCTTTCTCTTTCTACCTCAAAGATCACCCTTGTTAATTTTGTTTATAATGAGACTGCCAAAGTGGCTTTGCTTTGGTTTCATTCATGCCTGTTGGACTTTCATTTGCTTTGCTTTTGGTACTTGGTTGGCTATCTCTTCTAAAATGAATATTCTTAAATAACTAATAAAAAAGGTTATATTACAGTAGTACTTTATGCCAGTAAAACCTAAAGAACAGTGTTTATATTTAAAGATTCTGTCCCTCTTGGAGGACTGTATACTGGTAATGTACATGCATACATAAACACACAAGCACCCATGTTTACACATGTGGTTAATATTTTTACGTATACATATATATGTTTGACCTATAGGAAGACACAGTTTTTGTACTATATATCTATTGGGGTGGTGTGTTTGTGTGTGCATGTGTGTATACCTATATACACATATACATATTTCAGTGTAGGTGATCTATTCATTATTAGCTTTTGTGCCGGAGGACCCAGGGGAGTGTAGGTAGTTAAAAACTGTGTGCCCTTCTTACTTGCTGACAGCTCTGTATTTTGTTTCAATTTCTTATGTTTGTTCTTTTATTAGACCTTTTAATAAGCAGGTTCTGAAGAGCTTGAAGAAGGAAATGATTTTAATTGCAGGAGTTAGGGCTTTTTCATTCTGGTTTTCCCTTCTGCTAGGATTCTTCATCTTTGATTTGATACAATAGTAATATCAATAAATGGACGTAGGGTAGTAGTATAACATATATAATTTTTTTTCCCCAGTATCTGGAGGATCTAGAAAAGCTCATGCTTTTTGTGTAGGGGAGAATCATTTTCCTGATAAATGATTATCTGGGCTAAGAGCAGGAGAGATCTACGTTCTCAGGACTCAGATTTTTCATTGTAAAATGAGGAAGTTGAAAATACTAAAACTCTGAAGTTTCTTTCCAGCTCTAAAATTTATGAGAATGTGGGTTCGTGAAATTCTTAGTTGACAGACATTAAATCATTGGAGCATGTTCAGATAGTGCTCAAAATTTGCTGCCCATAAATGTCACTCAGAAACATATTAACTTTGCATTAATCTCCTTTTCCTCCTTACAGTATATACTTTCAAACTTTCAAAATGCACCGTGCAGTGGCCTTTTTATTTTGTTTTTTATTTTTTTAAAGGTTTAATTTTATTTAATTTTGGCTGTGTTGGGTCTTCGTTGCTGCATGCAGGCTTTCTCTAGTTGTGGCGAGCGGGGGCTACTGTTCGTTGAGGTGTGTGGGCTTTTCATTTTGGTGGCCTCTCTTGTTGCAGAGCACGAGCTCTAGGCACTCGGGCTTCAGTAGTTGTGGCACATGGGCTTAGTTGCTCCGCAGCATGTGGGATCTTTCCAGACCAGGGATTGAACCCGTGTCTCCTGCATTGGCAGGCAGATTCTTATCTACTGTGCCACCAGGGAAGTCCCACAGTGGCCTTTTTAGCTTCTTGTTTCAGTTTGTTACTTTGGAAAGCACAACATGGATTTTATTTTCATTTCACATTTTGAAGGAATAATAGTAACTACAGAACTTTCAGGAGTGGGGGGCTTCATTTGTAATTATATCAAAATTTATTTTCATTGGAGGGCACAATGTACAGTGACTTTTTTTTTTAAGTCTATTTACTGTTAGTTTTTTTCAAAAGGTTGATATATTAGTTTCTTTGGGCTGCTGTAACAAAGTACCACAAACTGTGGGTGGCTTTAAACACAAATTTATTATCTAACAGTTGTGCAGACTAGAAATTCTTGAAAACAAGATGTAGGCAGGACCATGGTCCCCTCTGAAACCTGTAGGAGAGACTCTTCCCTTGTTTCATCTAGTCTCTAGTGTTTTCAGGCAGTCCTTGGCATTCCTTGGCTTTGTAGATGCATCATTCCAGTTTCTGCTTCCACTGTCACATGGCCAGCTTCTCCTTGAGTGTCTCTGTATCTCTTTTCTTAAAATGATAGAAGCCATTTGGATTAAGGGTCCACCTTTCTCCAATATGACTTCATCTTAACTAATTACTTCTGCAATGACTGTTTCTAAATATGGTCACATTTTGAAGTGTACTGTAGGTTAGGACTTCAACATATCTTTTGCCAGGGGTTGGGGGGAAGCACAGTTCAACCCTTAATTGTTGATAAGATTATGATCGTAAGTCCTCATGTACTAAAACCAGATTATTGTCCGCTTACTCCTTATTTCATGAATCTTTCAACACTGCCACTACCACCTTTCCATCTGCTGAGCAAACGTTTCTGAATTCTGTTTGTTTCTGTTATCTAAGATCAAATAAAAGCCTTACAGTAGATTCAGAGAAATGTTGAAACTAGTTTTCATATAAAGCTAAGAGAAAGAAGGTGAACAGTTAGAAGTAGGTTACATATGTAATGCACAAGAAAAAAATATTAGGTAGTCATAGGAAGTAGAAAACTTTAAATTCACCTTAACATATCCAGGAACTCCTTGATGTGAGTATAAAATCCAATGATGTGGTTGTAGCTGACTGGGTAGATTACAATTCTAATTAAATTTTTAGATTCAGAGATTGATAAAAGATGGAAAAGAAAGGGGGAATTTTATCCTTCCTGTTTCATAATGTTTTATTTGGAAATGTCTCAGTATTTTAATGTATAAGCATTTGAAACTAATAAAAGGGTTTTGTATACTTTGTCAATAATTTTATAGACTACTGTGCATAAAAAGCAGTAATTATTTCAGGAAAGATGGTTTAACAGGTACAAAAATAATGGAGTAGATCATTGCTACAGCAATATACCACTCTGTGGATTTGCATATATAATAATATAGTTGGAATTAAAAAACAGATTAGTTGAGATTGTGGTATTTATTTACTGGCAAACAAAATATTAATCCCAGTGAAGTATTGTTCTCCCTCTTGAAATTATGTATTCATTTAAATTACATTTTTCTGTCCTTATTCAGGTTTTAAAAATTAATTATTCACATAATTGCAAACCCCTACCACCCCCTAGTTAACAGTTTTTCTTTTTAGATGTGCTATATCCATTAACAGCTGTTGGTCATGGAACCAAGTAAAGTAATTTAGTAGTGGTTTTTTGTTTGTTTTGTTTTAAATTTAGGAGTGTTTTGAAGCGATGGGTTTCTTAATATTCTTGTAGACTATCTGTTTCTGTTAGTTTGTACTTCATCTTTTTCAAGGATCATATGTAGGTTGGAAAATGTTTTTGGATTTTGTTTTTTTAACTTAAATGATTTCTAAGTATACCTGCAGGTTCAGAGTAACAGTCCTGAGAATCCATGACCTAGGTCTTCCTTATAAATGAAACCACTAGTTTTTCTCTTTTGAGCAGTTGTTTTGTTAAGGGAAAAAGCTGCCCTGTCTCACTCACAACTTTTGTAAAAATAAAATAATGTGTGTATCATTTTGGAAATTGTAAAACATGTACAGTTGTAAAACACAGTAAGATGTCATTAATAATATTAGAACTTAAGTGGGAATGTGTGATATCCTCTGATTAATGTTTGTTATGGTAAATATACTATAAATCTAGGAATTATGGAGTGCTTTTTTAATGAATATTTAATAGTTATCTGATGGTTATGAAATTTAACCTTTTCATTAATATTGTCTTGAAAATAAGATTAATTTTGCTAGCTCGATCCATTTCAAGAAGACTTATCAGGTGGTAGGAAAACAATTAAGTCAATTCTCATTATTTGCAGTGGTTATGTTCTTTAGTGTTGCCACAAACACTGAATTAGTGAATATTGAACCATTGTCTCTAAAGGAAATACAGGATTAGTTGCCTGCGAGCCTCTGGTTACCTTTTCGTCAACAGATGAAAGCATAACTTTATGTTTTTGTTTAAAGATACCTTATCTAATATATACTGTTAATTTATTAACATTGAACCGGTGGCCAACAGCACTATAACTCAGGCCTGGAGAGAGCTTATGTAACACATATGTTTTCTTAGGGCACATCAGAGCCTTCTTGCATTTTGGGACAGACACTAGACAGCACTTCAGCACTATGCTTCGGGGGCCATTCCAAACAGCAAGTCACCCACAAAAAGCACAAAAAATGGGAAAAACATGGTACTAAATAGACCACGAAAAGAGGACTTGTTTACAGTATGAGAGCTGAAACAAGAAGGCAGAGTTTTTATTGTTTGTTTATTTATTTATTTATTTATTTATTTATTTATTTATTTATTTATTTACGGCTGTGTTGGGTCTTCGTTGCTGCGCCTGGGCTTTCTCTAGTTGAGGCGAGCGGGGGCTACTGTTTGTCACGGTGTGCATGTTTCTCTTCGTGGTGGCTTCTCTTGTTGCAGAGCGCGGGCTTCAGTAGTTGTGGCGCACAAGCTTAGTTGCTCCGCAGCGCGTCGGATCTTCCCGGACCAGGGTTTGCATTGGCATGGCGGATTCTTAACCACTGCGCCACCAGGGAAGTCCCGAAGCAAGTTTTGTCTTGTTCTACCTTAGCTGAAACTAAAATTTTTTGCCACTGTACACATGCCTCGTATGACTGCAGAAGCACTGCTAGTATTGATTTGGGGTTTATAAATGTATTTTGAGGGGTAGGTGAATTCAAATATAAAATCCGTGAATAAATGAGGATCAACTGCCTACTGAACAGTGAAAGAATGAGTTGGGTTGTTATTAAATTGCTAAAGTTGGATTCAGAGACTTTTCATCTTAATTTCTTAAATTTATGTTTACAGTAAATAAACTCTGTCTTTATCTTTTGATTTATCAAACAATATAACCACAAAAATCTCCATTATCCATGATATTTGTAACAAATAAGTAAATATAATGTAATGCCTTGCTCTTTCATTTGATGATAAGAAATCTGCTATTCAAGGAATCACGAAATGCTGTGTGGCATCAGAAAGATGACAGAGGACTTTGGCCAGTGTGGCCAATGTGCGGCATCCCTTATACTACCTGACTCAGCAGTAGCTAAGCAACTTCACTCTGACAACCTCTGGGTAATTCTGGGTGTAAATCAGGGGCATCCAGTATAGCAAAGGGGTTAAGAGTATGGACTCTTGTCTATCTTGGTAAGATCAGTTACTAGATGTGTGACTTTAGTTCTGTCAAGTTTTTTGTGCCTCAGTTTCTGTTTTACAATGAGGAAAATAATAATACAATCATGATTTTGGTGAGAGAATTAAATTAACTAATACATATAACATACATAAAATAGTGCCCACCACTTAACTTACTGCTCAGAAAATGTTAGCTGTCATCATTATTACTACTGTTACCATCCTTAGTTTAAGCAGACCCATTTTATTCCTCCCTGCCCCTTACTGTCATGAGTGATAGAGCAATTGAAAACCCCGTGCTTTATAGTTTTCATGTTTGTAACGTCTCCCAGCATTCCTGTTTATCATCGATGTAATTAGTCACTCCCCACCCTTTTACTATCGTTGTAAGAAGTCAGGAAGGGGAAGAGAGAAACATGTACGTTCAGTCCTCCATTATGAGCCAAAAGTTGATATGGGGACTTGAGCAATGAGTCACCAAAGGATTATTTTTTTTTAATATTTATTAATATCTTCATCTTTCTTCCCCCAAGAATAGTCTTTTGACTGACTTTTTCTTAGAAAATGGTTGACAGTGTATATAAGATTGACTCTTAAAAGTGCATTATGGATTATGTTAAGACTTGATCAGGGAAAAGTGAGACTCCATCCTACTATCCTACCATCTTGCAGTCATTGAGCATGAATGACTGCATGAAAAATAATCCAGAAAAGTTTTCAAAAAAGAGGGACCATTTAATGAAGTATTTGGGGAACTGAGTTTCAGTCATCATGAAATGAGCAAGCAATAACAAGATTAGGTAAAGCTCCAATAAAATAGAATTGTGGAACTATAAATTATACTTTAATACTTTTCCTCAATTTATTTTCAAACTTCACATTATACCTATATATATGCACACATATGTACGCACACAATATCCTTGTATATAAAATATAGTAAAGATGTAATTGTGATGTGCTGCTGTGTAGATATGAGTCAGTGTTTTTTCCAATTTTTTTCTCAACATTTTGTTAATGAAAATGTTTAAACATACAGCAAAGCTAAAAAAATTTTTTTAAACATCTTTATTGGAGTATAATTGCTTTACAATGGTGTGTTAGTTTCTGCTTTAAAACAAAGTGAATCAGCTATACGTATACATATATCCCCATATCCCCTTCTTCTTGGGTCTCCCTCCCACCCGCCCTATCCCACCCCTCTAGGTGGTCACAAAGCATCGAGCTGATCTCCCTGTGCTATGCGGCTGCTTCCTACTGGCTATTTTACATTTGGTAGTGTATATATGTCCATGCCACTCTCTCACTTCCAGTTTACCCTTGCCCCGCCCCGTGTCCTCAAGTCCATTCTCTACATCTGTATCTTTATTCCTCTCATGCCCCTAGGTTTTTCAGAACCTTTTTGTGTGTGTTTTTAGATTCCATATATATGTGTTAGCATACGGAATTTGTTTTTCTCTTTCTGACTAACTTCACTCTCTATGACCTCACTACAAATAACTCAATTTTGTTTCTTTTTATGGCTAATATTCCATTGTATATATGTACCACATCTTTATCCATTCACCTGTCGATGGACACTTAGGTTGCTTCCATGTTCTAGCTATTAAATAGAGCTGCAGTGAACATTGTGGTAGATGACTCTTTCTGAATTACGGTTTTCTCAGGGTATATACCCAGTGGTGGGATTGCTGGGTCATGTGGTAGTTCTATTTTTAGTTTTTTAAGGAACCTCCATACTCTTCTCCATAGTGGCTGTATCAATTGACATTCCCACCAACAGTGCAACAGGGTTCCTTTTTCACCACACCTTCTTCAGCATTTATTGCTTGTAGATTTTTTGATGATGGCCATTCTGACAGGTGTGAGGTGATACCTCATTGTAATTTTGATTTGCATTTCTCTAATGATTAGTGATGTTGAACATCCTTTCATGTGTTTGTTGGCCATCTGTATATCTTCTTTGGAGAAATGTCTGTTTAGGTCTTCTGCCCATTTTTGGATTGGGTTGTTTGTTTTTTTGATACTGAGCTGCATGAGCTGCTTGTATATTTTGGAGATTAATCCCTTGTCCATTGCTTCGTTTGCAAATATTTTCTTCCATTCTGAGGGTTGTCTTTTCATCTTGTTTATGGTTTCCTTTGCTGTGCAAAAGCTTTTAAGTTTCATTAGGTCCCATTTGTTTATTTTTGTTTTTATTTCCATTCCTCTAGGAGGTGTGTCAGAAAGGATCTTGCTGTGATTTATGTCATGGAGTGTTCTGCCTGTGTTTTTCTCTAAGAGTTTTATAGTGTCTGCCTTACATTTAGGTCTTTAGTCCATTTTGAGTTAGTTTTTGTGTATGGTGTTAGGAAGTGTTCTAATTTCATTCTTTTACATGTAGCTGTCCAGTTTTCCCAGCACCACTTATTGAAGAGGCTGTCTTTTCTCCATTGTATATTCTTGCCTCCTGTATCAAAAATAAGGTGACCATATGTGAGTGGGTTTTCTCTGGGCTTTCTACCTTGTTCCATTGATCTATATTTCTGTTTTTGTGCCAGTACCATACTGTCTTGATTACTGTAGCTTTGTAGTATAGTCTGAAGTCAGAGAGTCTGATTCCTCCAGCTCCATTTTTTTCCCTCAAGACTGCTTTGGCTATTCAGGGTCTGTTGTGTCTCCATACTAATTGTGAAATTTTTTGTTCTAGTTCTGTGAAAAATGCCATTGATAGTTTGATAGGGATTGCATTGAATCTGTAGATTGCTTTGGGTAGTAGAGTCATTTTCACAATGTTGATTTGTCCTATCCAAGAACATGGTATATCTCTCCATCTGTTTGTATCATCTTTAATTTCTTTCATCAATGTCTTATAGTTTTCTGCATACAGGTCTTTTGTCTCCTTAGGTAGGTTTATTCCTAGGTATTTTATTCTTTTTGTTGCAGTGGTAAATGGGAGTGTTTTCTTAATTTCACTTTCAGATTTTTCATCATTAATGTATAGGAATGCCAGAGATTTCTGTGCATTAATTTTGTATGCTGCTACTTTACCAAATTCATTGATTAGCTCAAGTAGTTTTCTGGTAGCGTCTTTAGGATTCTCTATGTATAGTATCATGTCATCTGCAGACAGTGACAGCTTTACTTCTTCTTTTCCAGTTTGGATTCCTTTTATTTCTTTTTATTCTCTGATTGTTGTGGCTAAAACTTCCAAAACTATGTTGAATAATAGTGGTGACAGTGGGCAGCCTTGTCTTGTTCCTGATCTTAGTGGAAATGGTTTCAGTTTTTCACCATTGAGAATGATGTTGGCTGTGGGTTTGTCATATATGGCCTTTATTATGTTCAGGTAAGTTCCTTCTATGCCTACTTTCTGGAGGGTTTTTATCATAAATGGGTGCTGAATTTTGTTGAAAGCTTTTTCTGCATCTATTGGAATCATATGGATTTTCTCCTTCAATTTGCTAATATGGTGTATCACGTTGATTGATTTGCGTATATTCAAGAATCCTTGCATTCCTTGGATAAACCCCACTTGATCATGGTGTATGATCCTTTTAATGTGCTGTTAGATTCTGTTTGCTAGTACTTTGTTGAGGATGTTTACATCTATGTTCATCAGCAATATTGGCCTGTAGTTTTCTTTCTTTGTGACATTGTTGTCTGGTTTTGGTATCAGGGTGATGGTGGCCTCCAGCATGAGTTTTGGAGTGTTCCTCCCTCTGCTTTAATTTGGAAGAGTTTGAGAAGGATAGGTGTTACCCCTTCTCTAAATGTTCGATAGAATTTGCCTGTGAAGCCATCTGGTCCTGGGCTTTTGTTTGTTGGAAGATTTTTAATCACAGTCTCAATTTCAGTGCTTGTGATTGGCTGTTTATATTTTCTATTTCTTCCTGGTTCAGTCTCAGAAGGTTGTGATTTTCTAAGAATTTGTCCATGTCTTCCAGGTTGTCCATTTTAAGGCATATAGTTGCTTGTAGTAGTCTCTTAAGATGCTTTGTATGTTTGCAGTGTCAGTTGTTACTTCTCCTTTTTTATTTCTAATTCTATTGATTTGAGTCTTCTCCCCTTTTTTCTTGATGAGTCTGGGTAATGGTTTATGAGTTTTGTTTATCTTCTCAAAGAAACAGCTTTTAGTTTTATTGATCTTTGCTATTGTTTTCTTTGTTTCTATTTCATTTATTTCTGCTCTGATCTTTATGATTTCTTGCCTTCTGCTAACTTAGGGGGTTTTTTGTTCTACTTTCTCTAATTGCTTAAGTATAAGGTTAGGTTGTTTGTTTGAGATGTTTCTTGTTTCTTGAGGTAGGATTGTATGGCTATAAACTTCCCTCTTAGAACTGCTGCTTTTGCTGCATCCCATAGGTTTTGGGTCATCGTCTTTTCATTGTCATTTGTTTCTAGGTATTTTCTGATTTCTTTAGTGGTATCTTGGTTATTAAGTAGTGTATTGTTTAGCCTCTATGTGTTTGTATTATTTACACATCCTTTCCTGTCATTTGTATCTAGTCTTATAGCGTTGTGGTCGGAAAAGATACTTGATAACGATTTCAATTTTCTTAAATTTACCAAGGCTTGATTTGTGACCCGAGATATGATCTATCCTGGAGAATGTTCATGAGCACTTGAGAAGAAAGTGTATTCTGTTGTTTGTGTATGGAATGTCCTATAAATATCAGTTAAGTCCATCTTGTTTAATGTATCATTTAAAGCTTGTGTTTCCTTATGTATTTCCTTTTGGATGATCTGTCCATTGGTGAAAGTGGGGTGTTAAAGTCCCCTACTATGAGTGTGTTACTGTTGATTTCCCCTTTTATGGCTGTTAGCATTTGCCTCATGTATTGAGGTGCTCCTGTGTTGGGTGCATAAATATTTACAGCTGTTACATCTTCTTCTTGGATTGATCCCTTGATCATTATGTAGTATCCTTCTTTGTCTCTTGTAATAGTCTTTATTTTAAAGTCTGTTTGTTCTGATATGAGAATTGCTACTCCAGCTTTCTTTTGATGGAAGATCTTTTTCCATCCCCTCACTTTCAGTCTGTATGTGTCCCTAGGTCTGAAGTGGGTCTCTAGTAGACAGCATATATATGGGTTTTGTTTTTAATATCTATTTAGCCAGTCTCTGCCTTTTGGTGGCAGCATTTATCCACTTACTATTAAGGTAATTATCGATATGTATGTTCCTGTTACCATTTTCTTAATTGTTTTGGGTTTGTTATTATAGGTCTTTTCCTTCTGTTGTGTTTCCTGCCTAGAGAAGTTCCTTTAGCATTTGTTGTAAAGCTGGTTTGGTGGTGCTGAATTCTCTTAGCTTTTGCTTGTCTGTAAAGGTTTTCATTTCTCCATCGAATCTGAATGAGATCCTTGCTGGGTGGAGTAATCTTGGTTGTAGGTTTTTCCCTTTCATCACTTTAAATATGTCCTGCCACTCTTTTCTGGCTTGCAGAGTTTCTGCTGAAAGATCAGCTTTTAACTTTATGGGGATTTCCTTGTTTGTTATTTATTGCTCTTCCCTTGCTGCTTTTAATATTTTTTCTTTGTATTTAATTTTTGATAGTTTGATTAATGTGTGTCTTGGCGTGTTTCTCCTTGGATTTATCCTGTATGGGACTCTCTGCACTTCCTGGACTTGATTAACTATTTCCTTTTCCGTATTAGGGATGTTTTCAACTATAATTTTCTCAGTCCCTTTCTTTTTCTCTTCTTGTTCTGCGACCCCTTTATTTCGAATGTTGGTGCGTTTACTGTTGTCCCAGATGTCTCTAAGACTCTCCTCAATTCTCTTCATTCTATTTTCTTTATTCTGCTCTGTGGTAGTTATTTCCACTATTTTATCTTCCAGGTCACTTACCCTTTCTTTTGCCTCAGTTAATCTGCTATTGATTCCTTCTAGAGAATTTTTAATTTCATTTATTGTGTTGTTCATCTTTGTTTGTTTGCTCTTTAGTTCTTCTAGGTCCTTGTGAAACAATTCTTATATTTTCTCCATTCTGTTTCTAAGAGCTTGGATCATCTTTACTGTCATTACTCTGAATTCTTTTTCAGGTAGACTGCCTATTTCCTCATTTCTTTGGTCTAGTAGGTGTTTACCTTGCTCCTTCATGTGCTGTGTGTTTGTCTGCCTTCTCATTTTTCTTAACTTACTGTGTTTGGGGTCTCCTTTTTGCAGGCTGCAGGTTCGTAGTTCCTGTTGTTTTTGGTGTCTGCCCCCAGTGGGTAAAGTTGGTTCAGTGGATTGTGTAGGCTTTCTGGTGGAGGAGTCTAGTACCTGTGTTCTGGTGGATGAGGCTGGATCTTGTCTGTCTGGTGGGGTTTTTGGGGGGTGTCTGTGACCTTATTATGATTTTAGGCAGCCTGTCTGCTAATGGGTTGGGTTATGTTCCTGTCTTGCTAGTTGTTTGGCATAGAGTGTCCAGCACTGTGGCTTGCTGGTCGTTGAGTGGAGCTGGGTCTTAGTGTTGAGATGGAGATCTTTGGGAGAGCTTTTGCCGTTTGATATTTCATGGAGCCGGGAGGTCTCTGGTGGACCAGTGTCCTAAACTCGGGTCTCCCACCTCAGAGGCACAGGCTTGACACCCAGCTGGAGCACCAAGAGCCTTTCAGCCACACAGCTCAGGGGAAAAGGTAGAAAAAAGGAAGGGAGGGAGGGAGGGGTAAAATAAAATAAAACAAAGTTATTAAAATAAAAAATAATTATTAAGAGGTAAAAAATTAGAAAGAAAGAAAAAAAAGAAGAAAAAACAGAGCAACCAAACCAAAAAACAAATCCACCAATGATAACAAGTGCTAAAGACTATACTAAAAAAAAAAGAAAAAACAATAAAACAGAACCCTAAGATAAATGGTAAAAGTAAAGCTATACAGGCAATATCACACAAAGAAGCATACACATACACACTCACAGAAAGAGAAAAAGGAAAAAATATGTATCTATATATTCAAGAAAAGGAAGAGAGCAATCAAATCAGTAAACAAATCTACCATTGATAATAAACTCTAAATACTAAACTAAGATAAACATAAAACCAGAAACAAATTAGATGCAGAAAGCAAACCCCAAGTCTACAGTTGCTCCCAAAGTCCACCGCCTCAATTTTGGGATGATTCGTTGTCTATTCAGGTATTCCACAGATGCAGGGTACATCAAGTTGATTGTGGAGCTTTAATCCGCTGCTCCTGAGGCTGCTGGGAGAAATTTCCCTTTCTCTTCTTTGTTTGCACAGCTCCTGGGATTCAGCTTTGGATTTGGCCCCACGTCTGCGTGTAGGTTGCCTGAGGGCTTCTGTTCTTTGCCCAGACAGGACAGGGTTAAAGCAGCAGCTCCTTAGGAGGCTCTGGCTCCCTCGGGCGGGTTATGGAATGCGGGGCGAGCCTGCAGAGGCAGAGGCCAGAGTGAAGTTGCAACAGCCTGAGGCGCACTGTGTGTTCTCTCAGGGAAGTTGTCCCTGGGTCACGGGATGCTGGCAGTGGCGGGCTGCACAGGCTTCCTGGAGGGGAGGTGTGGATAGTGACCTGTGCTTGTACACAGGCTTTTTGGTGGCTGCAGCAGCAGCCTTAGCATCTCATGCCCATCTCTGGTGTCCTAGCTGAGAGCCATGGCTCACGCCCTTGTCTGGAGCTCATTTAGGCGGTGCTCTGAATCCCCTCTCCTTGTGCACCCCAAACGATGGTCTCTTGCCTCTTAGGCAGTTCTAGAGTTTTTCCTAGACTCCCTCCCGACTAGCTGTGGCGCACTAGCCCCCTTCAGGCTGTGTTCCTGCAGCCAACCCCCGTCCTCTCCCTGGGATCTGACTTCTGAAGCCCGAGCCTCAGCTCTCAGCCCCTGTCCGCCCTGGCGGGTGAGCAGACAAGCCTCTCAGGCTGCTGAGTGCTGGTCAGCACCGATCCTCTGTGCGGGAATCTCTCTGCTTTGCCCTCCGCACCACTGTTGCTGCGCTCTCCTCGGTGGCTCTGAAGCTTTCCCCCCTCCACCACCCACAGTCTCCGCCCGCGAAGGGGCTTCTAGTGTGTGGAAACCTTTCCTCCTGCACAGCTCCCTCCCACTGGTGCAGGTCCCGTCCCTATTCTTTTGTCTCTGTTTTTTCTTTTTTTCTTTTGGCCTACCCAGGTACATGGGGAGTTTCTTGCCTTTTGGGAGGTCGGAGGTCTTCTGCCAGCCTTCAGTAGGTGTTCTGTAGGAGCTGTTCTACATGTAGATTTATTTCTGATGTATTTTTGGGGAGGAAGGGTCTCCTCTATTACTCAAAGCTAAAAATTTTAGTGACTACTTGTGTGCCCACCACCTGGCATCTGTCACTGAGCAATTTATTTCTATAAAGGTAACTTTATGTCACAGTTTCATAAACAAAGCTGTACACTTTAAGAAACAAATATGTCTTTCCCCCGAAGTCTTTAATAGAAATTAAATAAAGGTGTCTTTTGTTTTTTACTTGGAGTAATTTGCTTAAATTGTAGTAATTCAGATGGAGTAACTTCTAAAGTAGGTCTTTCTGATGTGTATTATCATACTGTTTCATATCAGCTCCACTAATAAAAGTAGAAAAATAGCAAAATAATTCTCATGATTCCATTGACAGTACAGCCAATTGTAAAACATTGTTAATAATATCAAGTAATTTTTAGGGTCAGCAGTGTTTTGAGGTACAGTTTCGGATTTAGCGTGGGTCTACGCATTTGTCCAGAGATCAGACCACTTTGCTCAATATGCTTGAATTACTAAATGTATTCACTAGCCTGAACACTCTCCTACATAAATCAGAAACCGTGCTCTTAATAGCGTATAAGATAGTGCAGTAAGTTTACTTTTTGAAAATGTTGTTTTCATTTTTATTAGCAGTATTTTATTTACAAATAAATATAATTTGCACAGGGTCATTGTGTTGATTTTTGTCACTGAGGATGTTACCTATTTTTTCCTGGTAGTTGATGTTAAAATGTGAATAGCATTGTTGGCCAAGATAACTTCAGTAGTTTCCTTCAGTATTTATTGTGAAAACAGGTATAATTGCCTATAATATATGCATTTAAAGATATTCTTTTAGAACAGTTATCTAAGAGGTACCTTTAATCATAGTTGTTAAATACCACTTGTCACTTTTTTTTGGTTTTAAGTGGCTGTGTTATTGAACTTGTCTCAGAAATGATAGAAATACCGGGTCATTAAATTAATTCTGGATTTGGATCATATTATTGGCTATTAATGATCTTCCAGAGTCACATCTACATCTACATATGTTAGCGGTAAAGACTTAATAAAAGAGAAAAAAAATATTAAATTCACATTTTGTCTTCTATAAGAATAACTCTAATGTAAGTGTACAGCCCTTTTTTATTTTTAAAACTCTCTAAGATAATTAAACTTTATATGAAAACAGTTTTCAAGAGAGCAGGAAATGGACTTAAGGAAAGTTGTGCAGTAAACTTGTACTCACATTTTATCTAAAATGTATAAAAATTATTTTTAATGTTCAAAAATGTTAACATTTGAATAATACCAGGAAGCAATTTTACTTCATTTAGAGGGTCAACAGAGTAGTTAATAAAGTGATGATAGAACTGAAGAGACTTTTGCTCTAGGATCAAGTGTGTTGGGATAATGAATAAATAGTTTGAATTAAAACAGCAGAAAAAACTGAAACAGCAAACTCAAATACTTTGGGAGATTTAGTCATAAATTTTGAAAGTAATGATTTGAGCCTAATACTTTAGACGTTTTCATAGAAACAGAAAAACAGGTAAATGTATCAATAGCTTACATATTCTATAGATTGTTTTGGCATTTTCTTGTAATCTGATTTTTTTAATTTAAGAAGACATTGAATAAACCTAGGTAGCTCCCTCAGTTAAATTCCCTGAAAAGACACCTGTGGGCTCATAGAGAATTTTTATTTCTCGTGCCTTCTATGTCTTGTTTGTCTGCAGGTAAGAAAGAGGCCTCTCTTTGTGGGTATATTTTCTGTCAGGGAGTTATTAGATCTTTAAACCATTTTTCGATAATCCTGGAAAAATGCCCTCCAGAGGCTGAGAAAAAAAGGAAGAGATGGGGGGAAAGCTGCGTTTCAAAGGAATTAAGCAGGATAAATTAGTGTTCTTCAAGTTGCAGCAATGCCATTAATTTTAATTTGGGGTATGAGATTTGTTCGACCATCACTTCAAGTAGATTACATTTCCTTGACTGGGCTGCCTATACTTCTGTTGTGTCGGTCAATATGGTTATGTTTAATTAAATCTGTGGCAATGCCAGTATTGGATCCGTTGTACATAAATTGTCAGTAATCTTGTATTTATTTGATATTGATTGAAATTCATGTCCAGTTTGAGTCTGTTGACCATGTGACATTTTGTATAATTTCTATGGTTATTGGAAACATAAAACTGATAACCAGTTACCTAGGGAATTGTATTTTAAATGTTTTGATTTGGATTTATCTAATCAGTCAGAAATATCTCTCTATGAAGCTAATTATTTGTTAGTAAAAAGATTTGTGAACCAGCATTTGTGCAGCATATCCAAACTTAATCTATTCTTTCCTAATTTAAACTACATTTATGAATGTTATCAGCATTTTTAGTGAAACTTTATTCAAAATTTCTTAGGTAATCTGTACTCCTTTAAAATGTTACCTGCAACTTTTAAAATTAAAGGTCATATATTTTATAACTCATGTTAATTTCAAATTTATAACAAATATACGTGTATGTATATGTATGTGCATGCGTGTACAAATTAAATCTTAGAATATAAGATGGACTGTAACAAAAAGTGTAGGCAAGTTTTATAGTAACAATATCGTGCTTTTTGCTTTTCTGGCTAAGAAGTTAGTAACTGCATCATGGCCAGCCAAACCTCTTGTTTGAAATGATAGGCATGGTTAACCATGATTTAAAATACCCAATAAATTTGAAAGTAGAACTATTTGACCCATTAAATGAAAAAATCTTAGCAGGAATTCCTAGGTGTAAAGCCATTTAATTCTGAGATTTAACTTAAACAATTCATTTATGGGTAGACTTCTTAAAAGTTTTGTCATTGGAGCATTATGGAGGCTAGACATTTTGGGTTTTTTTTTAATTATTTGAAGGTCTGGGAGGAAAGTGTTATATAATTATGAGATGCAAGAGAATTGTAGCATATTGTGTCTTTTAAAGGCTTTTAGAGTGATAGAAAAGCCCAAATTCTCTCCTAGTATCACTTTTTAAATGAAGTATTGAAGCTGAATGTAGTTCAGCTAGGTTTTGTTTGCTGTCTCGCACTCTTAACATTGCTGTAACTACTTTCCTAGTCATTTGATTCTGCAGAAAAATTATACTCTATTGTTTTGTTTGTAAGTATACTGTTATTATCGGTGCACTACATAATGCATAGAAAAAAATAGATGTAACATGCTGTAAAGCATAGTAATAAAATAAACACTGATGACCTCTCACCTACCTAAGGGACTAGAATACATCATTGAACCTATATTGTCCATCCATATCCACTCCTCTGTTTCCCCTCACCCAGATGAGATTTTAAAAATTATTCCCTTACTACTTTAAAAATATAGGTTCTCTGTATATTCCTAAACAGTGTATCTTTTGCTTATTTTTGAGCACTATATACTTGGTATCATAATGTAATTAGACTCCTACAGTCTTCTTTTTCTCTTTTGTTAAAACTGAAAAAAAATTTTAATGAGGTATAATTGAGGTTTAACATTATATTAGTTTTAGGTGTATAACAGTGATTTGATTTATGTATTTATTGGGAAATGATCACTATGATAAGTCTAGTTAACATCTGTAACCACACATACTTAAAATTTTTTTTCTTCTGATGAGAACTTTTAAGATTTACTGTCTCAGCAACTTTGAAATAGAAAACACAGTATTATTCTCTATAGTCAACAGGCTGTACATTACATCCCCAGGACTTGTTTATTTTATAACTGAACGTTTGAGCCTGTTAACCACCTTCACCCATTTAGCCTGCTCTCCATCCCTCTGCCTCCAGCAACAGCCATCTGTTCTCCGTATGATTTTTTTAAAAATTCCACCTGTAAGTGAGATCATATGGTATGTGTCTTTCTGTCTCACTGATTTCACTTAGCTTAATACTTTCAAGTTCCCTCCATGTAGTCACAGATGACAAGATTTCATTCTTTTTTATGGCTGAGTAATATTCCATTATATATATGCCATGTTTTTTTAATGCATTTATCCATCAGTGGACATTTAGGCTGCTTCCATATCTTGGCTCTTGTAAACAATGCTGCAGTGAACGTGTGGGTGCATATATCTTTTTGAGTTGGTGTTTTCACTTCCTTCAGATACGTACCCAAAAGTAGAAATGCTGGATCATATGGTAGTTCTATTTTTAAATTTTTGAGGAACTTCCATACTGTTTTCCATAGTGGCTGCACCAATTTACTTTGCCATCAGTGGTGTCAAGTCTTCCCTTTTCTTTACATCCTTGCTAACAATTGTTATCTCTTGTCTTTTTGACAGTAGCCATTCTAACAGGTAAGAGGTAATAGCTCATTGTGGTTTTGAATTGCATTTCTTTGATGATTGGTGATGTTGAGCACCTTTTTGTGTACCCTGTTGGCCATGTGTATGTCTTCTCTGGAAAGATGTTTGTTTAGATCCTCTGCCCATTTTAAAGTCAGATTCTGGTGTGTTTTTTTGTTTTGTTACGTTTTTGTTTTGTTTGCTTTCGTTTTTGTTTTGTTGCTATTGAGTCGTATTTGTTTTAAAATATATTTTGGATATTAACCTCTTGTCAGATATATGATATGCAAATATTTTCTCCCATTCTGTAGGTTGCCTTATTTTTTTAATTGATTTATTTTTGGCTGTGTTGGGTTTTTTTGTTGCCTCCCGCGGGCTTTCTCTAGCTCATTGTGGTGGCTTGTCTTTGTTGTGGAGTACAGGCTCCAGGCGTGTGGGTCTCAGCAGTAGTTACAGCCCGCAGGCTCCAGAATGCAGGCCCAGCAGTTGTGGTGCACGGGCCTAGCTGCTCTGAGGCATGTGGGATCTTCCCAGACCAGGGCTTGACCGTGTCCCCTGCATTGGCAGGCGGACTCCCAGCCACTGCCGCCACCAGGGAAGTCCCTGCCTTTTCATTTTGTTGATGGTTTCTTTTGCTGTGCAGAACTGCTTTTCAATTTGATGTAGTCCCACTTGTTTACTTTTACTTTTGATGTAGATCCACATGTTTATTTTTGCTTTTGGTGATCCATGTCAGGCAGCTTACTGCCTGTGTTTTCTTCTAGGCTTTTTATGGTTTGAGGTCTTATGTTTAAGTCTTTAATCCATTTTTAGTTGAGTTTTGTATTTGGTGTAAGATAGTGGTCCAATTTGATTCTTTTGCATGTGACTGCCAGTTTTCCCATCACCATTTTGTAGAGACTGTCCTTTCCCCATGGCTCCCGTGTTGCGTATTAATTGACCGTATATGTATAGGTTTATTTCTGGCTCCCTATTCTGTTCCATTTATTTTGTGTGTCTGTTTTTATGCCAGTACTGTACTGGTTTGATGACTATAGTTTAGTAATAAAGTTTGAAATCAGGAAGTGTCATGTCTCCAGCTTTCTTCTTTCTCAAGAGTGTTTTGGCTGTTCGGGGTCTTCTTTGGTTACATACAAATTTTAGGATTGTTCTATTTCTGTGAAAAATTGTCATTGGCATTTTGAAAGGGATTTTGTGGAATCTTTTGATTGCTTTGTACAGTATGGACTTTTAAATAATATTAAATTTTCCAATCCATGAGCACAGAATACCTTTCTGTTTATTTGTTTCTTCAGTTGGTTTCATCAGTGTCATTGTACAGGGCTTTCACCTCCTTAGTTAAATTTATTCCTAGGTATTTTATTCTTTTTTTTTTAATAAATTATTTTTAAATTTTTTTAACACCTTTATTGGAGTATAATTGCTTTACAATGGTATGTTAGTTGCTGCTGTATAACAGAGTGAATCAGCTATATGTATACATATATCGCCATATCCCTTCCCTCTTGCGTCTCCCTCCCACACTCCCTATCCCACCCCTCTAGGTGGTCACAAAGCACCGAGCTGATCTCCCTGTGCTGTGCGGCTGCTTCCCACTAGCTATCTATTTTACATTTGGTAGTGTATATATGTCTGTGCCACTCTCACTTTGTCCCAGCTTAACCTTCCCCCTTCCCATGTCCTCAAGTCCATTCTCTACGTCTGTGTCTTCATTCCTGTCCTGCCCCCTAGGTTCTTCAGACCTCTTTTTTTTTTTTTTTTAGATTCCATATATATGTGTTAGCATATGGTATTTGTTTTTCTCTTTCTAACTTACTTCACTCTGTATGACAGACTCTAGGTCCATCCGCCTCACTACAAATAACTCAATTTCGTTTCTTTTTATGGCTGAGTAATATTCCATGTATATATGTGCCACATCTTTTTTATCCATTCATCTGTCGATGGACACTTAGGTTGCTTCCATGTCCTGGCTGTTGTAAGTAGTGCTGCAATAAACATTGTGGTAACGTGACTCTTTTTGAATTATGGTTTTCTCAAGTTACACGCCCAGTAGTGGTATTGCTGGGTCATATAGTGGTTCTATTTTTAGATTTTTAAGGAACCTCCATACTGTTCTTGCACCAACAGTGCAAGAGGGTTCTCTTTTCTCCACACCCTCTCTAGCATTTATTGTTTGTAGATTTTTTGATAATGGCCATTCTGACTTGTGTGATGTGATATCTCATTGTGGTTTTGATTTGCATTTCTCTAACGATTAGTGATGTTGAGCATCTTTTCATGTGTTTGTTGGCCATCTGTATGTCTTCTTTGGAGAAATGTCTATTTAGGTCTTCTGCCCATTTTTGGATTGGGTTGTTTTTTTGATGTTGAGCTGCATGAGTTGCTTGTATGTTTAGAGATTAATCCTTTGTCAGTTGCTTCGTTTGCAAATATTTTCTCCCATTCTGAGGGTTGTCTTTTCGTCTTGTTTATGGTTTTCTTTGCTGTGCAAAAGCTTTAAAGTTTCATTAGGTCCCGTTTGTTTATTTTTGTTTTTACTTCCATTTCTCTAGGAGGCGGGTCAAAAAGGATCTTGCTGTGATTTATATCATAGAGTGTTCTGTCTGTGTTTTTCTCTAAGAGTTTTGTAGTGTCTGGCCTTACATTTAGGCCTTTAGTCCATTTTGAGTTTATTTTTGTGTAAGGTGTTAGGAAGTGTTCTAATTTCATTCTTTTACATGTAGCTGTCCAGTTTTCCCAGCACCACTTATTGAAGAGGCTGTCTTTTCTCCATTGTATATTCTTGCCTCCTTTATCAAAGATAAGGTGACCATATGTGCGTGGCTTTATATCTGGGTTTTCTATCCTGTTTCTAGGTATTTTATTCTTTTTGATGCAATTTTAAATCGAATTTTTAAAAATTTTCTCCTGCTGATAGTTCATTATTAGTGTATAGAAATGAAACAAATCTCTGTATATTTTTAAATTTTTGTCCAGTTGATTCTCACTTCTTCTAGGAGCCCTGTGATGCTAATATTGGTCCTCTTGACCATCTTCTGTAAGTCCCTTATGCTATCCTCACTCTTTTACATTCTTTTTGCTGCTCTGATTGGATGAGTTTTGCTGCCTTCTTTTTTTTTTTCTTTCTTTCCCTTTTTTTTTTTTTTTTTTGGCCGTGCTGTGCAGCATGCAGGATCTTAGTTCCATGACCAGGGATCAAACCTGCGCCCCCTGCATTGGGAATGCAGAGCCTTAACACTGCACTGCCAGGGAAGTCCCAAGTTTCACTGCCTTCTGTTTGAGTTTACTCATCCTTTTTTCTTCCTCATTTAGTCTGTTGTTGCAACCCCTCTATTGTATTTTTCAGTTCAGTTGTTATATTCTTCAGCTCTGTGATTTCTGCACAGTATTTTCTTATATTTTCTATCTCTGTTGAAATTCTCACTTTATACATTGTTCTGACCTCAGTGAGATTTTTTTTTTTATAGTGAGAATCTTTATGCCAGCTATTTTGAACTCTTTATCAGGTAAATGACTTATCTCTGTTTCATTAAGGTCTTTTTCTGACATTTTATCTTATTCTTTTGTTTGGAATATATTCCTCTGATTCTTCATTTTCCTTGACTCTGTGTTGGTTTCTATGCATTAGATAATTCAGCCATCTCTTAAAGGAGTAGTGACCTAGTGTAGTAGATGAACTTTATTGTTTAACTTTGCCCTAGCTCTTAGTTGTCTTTGAAACCTTGAAATAGTACAAGCCAGCCTACTTTGTTCTTAGTTGCTCCCAGTAATTCAGGGTGTGTCAGTGTCCCAAAGGGAAGGCTCTTAATCAGCACCTAGATTCAGGCAAATTGGAAGCTAAATTATCAGGTAGTATCTTTTAAAGTATTCGGATATACCTCTTTCTGGGGAGGACTGGGAGATGAGTGTTTCTGTGTGCTTTCTCTGCCCTGAGCCCTGGGGTGATAGCCAGTTAAGAATTGTTTGTTTGCTACCATCTGTTGATCACAAGCCCTGCTGGCCATCAGATCCAGGGTATGAGGGTGGCGCCAGACTTCTGCACAAGTTCCTTGGAGATTGGAGATACCAACAACCTGGAGTCAAGTGGAAGGAGAGAGTGAAGATGATACCCGTTGGCTTCCTGTTCTTTGGGGAGAATTTCTGTAGGCCCCTAGATGTGTATTAAATTAGAGGCCTGCCCTCAGGTAGAAGCTTTCAAGATAAGCAGATGACCTCTTTTATGCAAAGATAGGGGATTTCAGTCAGCTGCTCTGTGCTGGGCTCTGTGGGATAGCCTTGGTGAGTCTCTTTGTGCCCTTTAAGACCTGTTTTTCATTTCATTATAGCCTTGTGGGTCTCATGGACATATGTCCCATTGCCTTTCAGAGCTGATATTTTGAGGGCCTTTCTCTTAGGTACAGGCCTTAAATGTTGCCGTCTTTGGAAAGTGAAACTCCTTTTTCTCTTAAATTGTGTTTCAAGATTTATTTGAGCCATGGCATGTAGCTGTAGTTCATTAAATTTCATTGTTGCATACTAAATATTTCATTATGTGAAAATACCTTGATATATTCTATAGTAGGGAATATCAAGTGTTCAATGTTTATTTTGTCATGAACACGTTTAATGTGATGATTATTTAACATGTGTTCTGGTATATGTGAGTAAATTCTCTGCGTGTATATCTAGGAGTGGAATTAGGGTCACAGGGTATGTGTGTGTTCATCCGTGCAAGATAAC
>NW_021703772.1:52044257-52195676 GCF_005190385.1 Monodon monoceros | reverse complement strand
GCAGTCATTCTCTTTGCTATATATGCTTATCAATACGGACACTTTGCAGACTTCTTGATTTTTTTTCCCTAGTCCATGTGTATCATTCTCTTACATGGTTAGAACCTTTTTAGGTCATGGTTAAGAACTCTTCACCTGCTCTAAGGCCTTGAAGATACTATCAATATTTTATTTTTAAAGTCTTGTCCTTCATATTTATTTTAAATCTATTTGGAATTGGTTCTTTGGATAGTGTAAGTTCATGGTCCAGTTGCATTTTTCCCCGTATGGATAACTGTTCTAGTATGATTTATTAAATAGTCTCTCTGTCGACTAGAGTACCATTTCTGTCATTTCATGATTCTGTGCATGGTTCCATGCTGGGCTCTCCTGTTGTATTGATCAGATTTTCTATCTCTGCACAGATACTACATGGTACTGTTTTAATTACTAAAACTCTATTGGGTCTTGATATCTGTTAGGGCAAGAATCCATGCCTCCTCCTTCATCAGGAGCTGCTTGACTGATCCATATAATTTGAGGATCAGCTTATCAAATTCTTGAAAAATTCTTTTTGTGGTCTTGATTGGAATTTTATTGAACTTGTTTATCAAATTAGAGAAGTGAAATTCTTAAAAATGTTGAATCTCTTTGTCCATGAATATATACATTACCGCATTAATTTAGGACTTCTTTGATTACAGTTATGTTTTATAACTTGTTCTATGTAAGTATTGTACATCTTTTACTAGATTTTTTCCTAAGTATTTAGAATTTTGATGATATGTATTGTAAATTACATCATCTAAAAATTTCAGTTTGTTCCTGTTCTTCTATTTAGAAATTAGGTTGACTTTTTTTTCTGTCCTTGTATTTAGCAACCTTGCCTCAACACTTTTATCAAATCTAATAATTTACTTAAACATTTTTTGTGCTTTCTATGTAGACAGTTTTATTATCTCCAAATGACAGTTTTCGTTCTTCTTTTTTAATCCCTTTTCCATTTAGTTCTTTATCTTACTGTAATATCCACTAGGTCATAAGTGGGTTTCCTGTCTTGTTTGAGATTTTACACAGAGTGGTACAAATTTTTGTCTTTAAAAATGATGTTTGATGTGTATGTTTGAAAGATTACTGTTTATCAGTTAATGAAGTCCTTTTTTCTGTTTTTCTAAGACGGTATTTTTGTTGTTTGTGGTGTTCTTATGGAAACTCTTCATTGGGTATTAAAATTTTCATCAAATGCTTATCTGCTATTGAAAGAAATAGTCATGTTTTTTTCTCTAGTCTATTAATATGAGAAATTGCATTTGTATAATTTTTCTAATGTCAAACTAACTTTGCATTCCCAATTTGGTCATGATATATCATCCTTTTTAATATAAACACTTTTGGATGTGGTTTATTATTAAGAGTTTTTCGTCTATGTTCGTTAGTGTGATTAGCTTTTAACTCTTTTTTAAAAATTCTGCTTTATTAGCCTGTTTTTAATATCAAGGTTATATTGGTCTCAGAGAAGAAATTTTTTGGTTCTTCAAAGAATTTTAAGATTGGAATGATCTTCTACTTAAAATCTACTTAAAATTTAATAGAACTCTTCTGTAAAACAGTATTTGGACCTGGTA
Organism: Monodon monoceros; assembly: GCF_005190385.1. NCBI lineage: Eukaryota > Metazoa > Chordata > Mammalia > Artiodactyla > Monodontidae > Monodon > Monodon monoceros. The sequence continues at coordinate 52,194,072 of NW_021703772.1, read as the reverse complement.
ATTTTATATTTGGAGTGGCTTGGCATAAAGAAAAGGTAGAGATTATCTACTAGTCCACTTCTTAATTGATAATAGCAGTGTTCTCATAGTCTGTTTCTTTTGGTAAGTTATATTAATATTTTTCTAGGAGTAGGACCATTTGTCTAAGATTTTTTTCTTGTCTGTTGTTTGTGCCTTTTTTCAGTCAGTCTTGTCACAGGTTTGTATATTTCATTAGTCTTGGCCAAAATAAATAAAAAACACTTTTAATCTTTGTTGATTCTCTATTTTGTGTTTGTATTCTATTTCACTAATTTATACTTTTACCTTTGTAATCCTTTCTTATTTATTGTAGCTTATTCTGTTGTTCTCTTTGTAGTTTTTTTTAGTTTGAGTATTTAGCTCACTAATCATCAACTTTTCTTCTGTAATGTAAGCCTGTGAACTGTAAATTTACCTCTAAGTACTGTTTTTGTGGTTCCTCTGATACTGTGGTTCTAAAAATTTGTTGAGATGTCCTTTTTGGCCTAATACATTGTTAGGTTTTGTAAGTATTTTCAGTATGTTTCAAAAAATGTGTCTTCTCTGATTGTTAGGTTTAGGGTTCTGTTTGTCTCCATTATATAAAGCTCAGTAATTGTGTGTTCAGATATTTTATATCTTCTTTTCTTTCCTACTTATCAAAAACAAGCATGAAAATGTGTGCATTTGTTTAATCTCTCCCATAGCAGTGTATCTTGAGGCTATTTTATTAGCTAAAGCAAGTTTGAAATCATATGCCTCAGTAAATTGAAATGTTTATCTTTTTTTTTTTTTTTTGGCTTTCCCACATGGCTTGCGGATCTTAGTTCCCCAACCAGGGATTGAACCCGGGCCATGGCAGTGAAAGCACCGAGTACCAACCTCTGGACAGCCAGGGAATTCCCTGAAACATTTATCTTTATAGCTTTTGGGTTTTGTCTTTTAAAAATACCTTATTACTCTTTGTGTGTATGTGTGTGTGGGACAGAGAGAATTCACTTTGACAATCTTTGAAAAGTGATCCATTTATATTTATTGGACTGGGGCTTGTTTCTACTATCTACTTAGTACTTCCTATTTTTCTGTCTTTTCCTGTCCCTGTCTCACTATTACCTTCTTGCACTTCTTCTTTCTCCCTTTTTAAATTTATTGTAGATTTTTTACATGTTTATTAGTTTCTTTTTTTTTTCATTTTTTTTCCTCTTTATTTTTAGAAGATACACACTTTCTGTTTTCTTACGGTTCCCTTGAAATTTTACCATGCCTACTTAAAGAAGTTCTTAGTACTTAAAGAAGTTCTAAGTTAATATCTTAACAACCTCTCATGTAACACAAAGACTTTGGAACATTTTAACTCCAATCAGCTCCTTTCCTGATTTGAAATGGTTCCAGACTAACAATTTTTTAAATGCCATTGTTTCTGTCTAACTCAGAGTTTGCCCGGCTCACAAATGCCACTTTGGAAATTCCATATAACCTGTGTTTATCATCCAAGAGTATTTTCTGCAATGGGAAACCTACATCAGGGAAGGACTCCAATAGCAAAACCTGGAAACCAAAACCTACTGATAATCACTCTTCTGAGGTTTTTCTTCTCTGAAGAAGTAGAATCTTCTAGTGCTACTTTAAGCAGATTCTGTGTTCAGTTTTCCTTGGGAGACATCTCTGACAAAATGAACTTTCATATTGAAGTAATATCTTATGAAAGCCTCATTATTTCAAAGGGAAAGAAAAATAGAACACAGCCCTACTTATTCATCTGGTAGTAATTGTATGAAATAATATATTCAACATTAATTTTTAATTGGTGACATTTATTTCTCTGTAGAGTCAGCTTCTACTGATAAAAATGTATATCATTCTTTCATATATATAGACTACAGAAAAATCATTTAGCTAACTTATTCAAATAACCCCTATCAAAGGGAACCTCTGTAACATAGATAGTATGGATAGGATAATGAAGTTTCAAAAAATATTACAGTGACTCATTCACTGTTTTTGCATATGTTCTTTGCATCTTAGAACTTTCTCATTTGTGTGCATTTCTTTATAGTTAACTCTCTCAATCTTTTTACCAGGTATTTCTTTTTTTTTCTGAATAAGAAAAATTGACAGTCTCTGAATGTAAAAGAGAAAAATTTAAGTGTATCACCATAATTTGGACATGCAAAGGAAATGAGATTGAAAAAATATAGTTTTCAAGTGTGCTTCCTTATTTCCAACTATGATTCAGAATCACTGAAATTTATGGGCAAATGTTTCTTGTAATTTTAGGATTATCTAACACTATCTGAAATTTCTTGGAGCTAGCATGATGTAATATTATTTTATGCCCTGCTCAAATTTTAGTATGTTTTTGAATTGTATTTCATTTCTATTTATATTGAAGTTTCAAAGCAGGTACTGAGGAGGACAAAATATGAAGGACAGGTGAAATGGTTTTAGTAATAGAAAACACAACTTTATCATTGTCATGGAAATTTTTCTAAAGTTAAAGGATATAAAGTTAAAGGATATATAATATCTATCATTGTCATGGAAATTTTTCTAAAGTTAAAGGATATATAATAATATCTTCAGTTAAAGGATATATAATAATATCTTCAGGGAGGAATTGGTTTGAGACTTGTAATTTATGAAAGGTAGAGAAAGAGGTAAGGTAAGATACTAGCATTTTATATAATTCCAGGTAAATAAATTCTGTGTAGGTAAATGACAAAATTCTGGCTTAGTATTCATAACCTTTAATTTTTGTGTATATATAGCAAAAGAACCATTTTGTTGCAGTATTTGTGTGCATCCTCTTTAAGGGACAAAACCATTTTCAGCAATGAAAATTTAATACTCCAAGTGAAAAATTTCTAAGATACCTGCTGTTCGATGATTTGTATGATGCAAGGATATATATGAAAGTATATATATGGAGATAGACAGACATAGATATATAAGGTATATAAGGATGGATATATAATGATATATATAAAATATCCTTATAAGAATATTAGTATGTATTTGTTATACACACACACTCATAAAATATTCCTTTTCCTGGGGTATTCTTTTTGCTGCCACAATTACTAGTTGTAAGAACAGCTAGTCCTTACAACTAGTAATTTTTCTTTTTTTATGCGCAAGAATTTTCATCATTCTATTGATTTTTAAATATGTTCCTAAAGAGTATGAGTTCACTTTAAAATAATTATTATTGTTAATACAAGTTTTACTTTATATGTTCCCAGGGTTCTTGGCAATGGCAGTATGGGGACAAGAGGAGGGTCACATAATGGGCAATATATGCTTATAACGAATTTTTTTAATCCTTCAGTAGTCAGCTGTCTTTGGATTCAAGATTTATTTTATGTGATATTGAACCCTAGAGGTATATATTAAAGTAAGTATATACACACACACTTAAGTAAGTGTGTATATATATCCACATACACACACTCGAAGTACGTATTTATACTTATCTATATATGTAAGTCTCCAGTGTGGTAGGTAATATCAATACAGTACATTTTTTAAACAGCAGAGACATAATCCTCATTTTCTTGAGCAGTATCATTGAAATACCAAATTTTTAATTGAAATGAACAGGATGGAAGTACTGGCTGGATACAACTGGTACCACCTTGGACATTATAATTTTTGGAAATGAAGAACAAAGTTGGAGGACTCGGACTACTTGATTCCAAGACATACTGTATAAAGCTATAGTAATCAAGATAGTGTGGTATTGGCATAAGGATAGACATATAGATCAGTGGAACAGAATTGAGAGCCCCAAAATAGATCAACACAAAAATGGTCAGTTGATTTTTGACAAATGTGCCAAGGCAATTCAGTAGGGAAAGGATTTCAACAGATGGTGTAGAATAACTGCATATCCACGTGCAAAACAGTGAGCCTTGACCTTTGCCTTGCGTCATGTATAAAAATTAACTCAAAATGGGTCATGTCTTAATGTAGAGGCTAATGTAATAAAGCGTCAAGAACATAACATATGAGACAGTTTTTATGACCTTGGATTAAGCAAAGATTTCTTAGGCCTCAAGCAGCATGAAATAAAAGAACAAAAACGGGTAAATTGGACTTCATCAAAATAGAAAACTATTGAGAAAATGAAAAGTCAAGCCACAAACAGGGAGAAAGTATTTGCAAAACCTATGTCTGATAAAAGACTTGTATCCAGAACCTATAAAGAACTCTTATATCTTAAGTATAAGAAAAACAAACCAGTTCAGAATGGGCAAAAGATTGAATGTACATGCCACCTACAAAACTGTATAAATTCCAGTGATGCGTAACATTATTAGTCATGAAGGAAATGTATTTAAAATCACAGTGAGGTACAACTACACACAGACTAGAATGGTTAAAATTTAAAAAAAAATCATACTAAGTGTTGGGGAGGATGTGGAGTGGTTGGAGCTGTCATACGTTTGCGGTTGAAAAGGCAAAATGGTGTATCCACTTTGACTAATAGTTTGGCAATTTGTTGTTATAAACGTACACTTAACCGTATGACTCATTGTTCGGTTTGAATTGTGCCCGCGCCCCCCACCCCCCGCCAAAGGTATGTTTAAGTCCTAACCCTCAGTACCTCAGAATGTGACCTCATTTAGAAATACAGTCATTGTAGCTTAATATAAGGTCTTACTTGAGTAGGGATTTCTTAATCCAGTATGACCTGTGTTCTCCCAAGAAGAGGAGAGAGACAAGGAGGATACAGAGGGGAGAGATGGACTGCTGAGGATTACAGGCACTAACATCAACTAAGAAAAAGACATGGAGCAGGTTCTTTCCTAGAAGCTTCAAGAGAGCATGGCCCTACCAATACCTTGATTTCATACTTCTAGCCTCCAGAAGTGGAAGAGAATAAATTTCTGTTGTTTAAGCCACTCAGTTTGTGATTCTTTGTTATGGCAGCTCTAGGAAACGAATACACCCACCAATACCACTTACAGGCATTTACTTAAGGGAAATGAAAACATGTTTTTACAGAGATGTACTTTGAATATTTACAGCAGTTGTAGTCCTAATAGCCAAAAGCTGAAAATAATCCAGTGTCTACAGACTGGATGAGTGAATAAAAATTGTGATATATCTGTGTAGTAGAATGAACTACTGATACATGCTACCACATGAATGAGTCTAAAGGGATTAGGCTAAATGAATGAACCCAGTCTCAAAGTTCTGCTTACTCTATACTTCTACTGATATGACATTCTAGAAGAGGAAAAACTGTGATGGCAGAAAGCAGATCAGTAGTTCTTAGGGGATAGGGGTGGGGAGAGGAGATTAACTGCAAGGGACATGAGGAAACTGTTGGGGTAGTGGAAATGTTCTGTATGATGATTGTGGTGATGTTACAGAACTATATATACTTGTTGCAACTTAACCAGTTGTCCGCTTCAAAATGGTGAATTTTATTATAAATTATAACTCAACAAAGCTGATTAAAACATGTAAAAAGGAATATAATAAGTGGTCCCATTGAGTTTATAATGAATATGCTTTTAGGTTGAACGAAAAAACATTTAAAGATTGTACAAGTCGTACTTTTGGCCACCATAAGATTTGTGATAATGGTGTCAATTGTAGAATCAAAAAGTGCTGTATCTCGATAACTTAGGAGTGAAGAATCGTGTACTCTAGAAAAGGATTCTGGTGATGGTGAGGACACTGATGTCAAGGAGCTGAATAAAATTTTAATGAAACATGAGTAGAGAAAAGCATTATTTGCAAGTTAATTTCTTATTTTATTGGGTGATTTTAAATATCTCAAAACTAGTGAATATTTTAAATGGCTGACTGTTTGCTTGACATTCCTAAAAATTGATGTAATTAGATTGGAGGGAAAAAACTTTTTTTTCTCTTTGTACTGGGAAAATGGTGGATTGCCTTATATTCAGGCATGCATAGAGCCTTCTGTTCTACACAGTTAAGCAGAGTTCATACATCCTCCTTCATCCTTCCATGGGACATTGAACTGTCTGTAGTTCTGCACATGTTACACTGTGTTGCAACCATTCTGTAAATTTAGTTATGTGGCATTTTATTTATCTTTTTTATCCATACCACGGTCTACAGTGCCTGATTTCTGATGTACATAAAATAAAAAATTGGTGGATAGAACAAAAAATATTTTTATAAAGAATCAATCTTGTGCCATGATGCCTTTTATCATGCTTGACATTTACTCAACAAGCATTTTATTAAATATTATGTGGAAAGCATTATACTAGCTGCTTTGGGACGTATAAAAATGCTATAACATCTAAACCTCTAAGGTTAGAAGAAATTGTAATCTCTATTTAGTGTAAAGTATAATATAAAGGATGAGGGTGAGTAATCACTAGAGCTTTCAGGTGTATCATAAGTTAAAATACTGGAAAAACTGTTTAGCCTGATGACAAAGGAAATCACTTTTCAGCAACTATAATATTCAAAGTAATCATAGTTTAAATGTCATTTAACAAAACAGTTTCTGGGATTTTTATAAAAGTATTCTCCTTACTATCATATTGTTAGGTTGATCAAAAGAGTTGGACTGTGCCGTAAATGAAATAGTCTTTACCTTGGAAGAACGGGAGACTTGAATTTTCATGAGTAGGCTCTTAGTGTTTCCTCTGATGCTTCAGCACATTTCCTTTTCTCTAAAGAAGTACAGTGAAGAGTAGTGCCTCAAAGATTCACTGACATTTTTTTTTTCCTTTTAAAAGTAGATTTTAGAGTGTTTAATAGCACTTGAGACAAAGCCCTTTACCTCTCCTCATAGGGGCACTGAACAGTAATGCAAGCTTAGTATGAAATATATTTTACGTACTAATGGCTAAAATGGATGTCAGGGTTTTCTGTGAGTGCCGTGAAACAAAAGGGTTCTTAATACTGCAAATTGTGATAAGGTTTTGTCAAATAGAACTATATTCATTCCGTGGCTGGTGCTTTCACTCAGTGGATTGAATGACAACCAAGACTTGGACACGAGGCAACGTAGTCTAGAAGAGCATTGGAGTGTGAAGCAGAAGACTTCCTCTCTCATCTGGGCGGACCTTAGCACTATTGACTTAGTACTGTAATGGTGCCTATGCCTTAGGCAATAGAAAGCAATTGGAAATGAGAAAATATTTGTGAAACCTTCTGCTAATATCTGTCAAAACTAAGAAATTAATACTGGTAAATTACTGCTAACTGAACTGCAGGCTTTATTCAGATTTTATTGTTTTTTTCACTAATACTCTCTTTTTGGTTCCAGGATCCATTCCAGGATACCACATTGCATTTAGTTGTCATGTCTCTTTGGTCTAACACATCAGTTTTCAAGAACATTTTAAGTTTTCCAGATGTTTGAAAATTAATGTTTGACTTGTCTTGGGAAACAGAATATGTACTGAGCATCACTCAGTCTTGTCCTGTTAACTCAAGGCTGTTATTGTGTAACATGTTGCTATTCGGTGCCTTCAGGGGTTGTTTACATGTTTCATGTTTTCTGCCTTGACCTCAAGCTGCTGTGCTCTTCTTCTGGTTGCCCCTCCATCTGTGTAACCTAACTAAAAAACCAAACAGCAGTGTGTATTAAATTAGTTCAGAAGGAGGGAGAAGTCACTTTAGTATTAGGGAGGGCTTTCTATTTATTAATTAATTCCAATAAAGTATATTGAAAGAGACAAGGATGATCATGGAGGTGGGAGAAATGGCATGATCAAAAACATGAGGAATTTTTCCAAGGATTCCAGAGGATTTCTAAGCCTTCCCAATACAGTTAGTTTGCTGCTTCCATTCTTGGGTCATAAGAACGATTGCTTAAAAGGGCTTGTTGAATGATTGGATATGGGGCCTGGAGAAGAAGGAAGCTTAAAACTCAAGTCTGTGTAACTTGAACAATAAGTGAAAGTGCTATTTTTTTAAATAACATTTATTTTCTGATTATAAAAGTATAATTATTATAGAATATTTGATAAGAATCAAAAGCAAAAAATATACATAATAAAAATCAACTATGATTTCAGTATAGACATAACCACTGTTAATGTTTCCATCTATCCTCTTTAAAGTATGATATATATACATATTTTTTACACTTTGATTACTTACTAATACAGTGTTGTGACCTTTTTGCACATTAATCTGGTATCAGCATTTTCCAGTGTCAGTAAATCTTCAGAATCTTGATTTTTTAGTGACTACATTCTAGTTCATTGAAAACCACGTCATTTAACTATTACCATTTTGTTGGACATTTGAGTCTCATTGTTAATTTACTTTGAGCCTCCTTGTACAAAAATCTTTATCCACATCTCTGTTTATTCTCTTAGGACAGCTTCTTGGAAGTGGGATTACTTGATCAAATGGCTCTTGAGACATGTAGCTAACCTTTAAAAAGTTATACTCCTCTCTCCTCCCGTCAGTAATGTGTGAGCATGACTGTTCCTCCCACACTTTTGCTATCAAGTACTGTAATTTTGGTCTTTAGAAGGGCCAGGTTTTATTTTGAAGATTATTTTGACCTTGTTGAGTTTGAGGTGACAGTTGGACAGATAAGTATAACATTCAGTAAGTAGTGCTTGAAGAAGCAGAGTGATAAATGCAAAATATGCATACTACAATTAAAGATTTAGAAACCATCTATATGTAGTTCATGTGAAATAAGTTATCTCTAAGCAGTAAATATATATAGTGTGTGTAATGATATCTGTGGTATATATAACAAAAAGTAGGGTAGTTAAAGACTGATGAACTTCAGGGCAAACCCAGATAGTAAGAGATGGAAGTGGGGAAAAAAGGGATCTTTCAAGGTGATAGAGAATGCAGGGTTAACATCAGTAGGAGGTTGTGTTTTCTGTAAGGTCTTTACCCTAAGGAGCATTTTAGCTTACAGTGCAGCAACTGCTTTTATAATTTCACATTTCTAACCTGCTTTCAGTATTCCAGGGTTATGCCAGTAGAACTGTTTTATGTCACATAGATTAATATATTTTTGATCTTCTTAGTGAACCTTATTGCTGTTTTATATTCTTTTAGATGATATTACTAAAGACCCCAAATGGTAGTTGCAGGTCTGAAACTGTTCAGGTCTGTTTTAAAAGTATTTTATAGCACGGTGGTCATAATAATATCTAGTGATGTTACTGATTAATGTTCTAGACTTAATGATACATGTTAAATGCAAAATGTACTATTTTAAATAGTATTTTGCCCATCTCTAACTGCTCTACCCGGTATTTGTGATTTTAAGTCTGCTTCTGTTTATAATCAGAGAGGGAGGGAAAAGGCAAGAAAGCAGAGAACAGCAAGAGCAAGGATCTTAAACTATCAGAAAACATTTTACTTTGTAGAGACAAATGTATAGGCAAAATTATTTGTGCCTTATATGAGTAAGAATATTTTTGAGACATTTTCTCATTTGACCAATTTTTTTTTTTTCAAGTTGTTGTATTCTGCTGCTTATCATTGTAGCTTTTTGAGGTGGTGATAGGGAAGTTGTCCAGGGAGGCTGGCATGCCCCTGGCTGAGCCCAACCAGAGTAGCATTACCTTCATAAATTCACTATAATCCAAAGATGATAACGAATTTTGGCAAGAAGTTATCGTAGCCTGTTAACATCTGTCTGTACAATAAGAGTAACAGTTACACAGCCTAGATAATTATGTCATATCTGAGAATTAGAATATTTTCTTGTGTTTCTGTTCTGTCATTTCCCATTCTTCTGCATGTCAGATCTCCTGCTCCCCCAAGTTGTTCTGAATCTTGGCTGCACTTTATATCACCTGATGAGTTTTTAAATCTCTCTAAGCTCAGATCACACAGCACACTCCCACACTGATTAAATCAGAATCTCTCAGGGCTACAGCCTAGGAATCAGTAATTTTTAGAGCTCCATGGGTGATTCCACTTGGAAGCCAAAGTTGCAACCCATGGTTTCAGCTGTAGTAATACCATCAGTGAACTTAGTAGTTATCTTTTTTTTTTTTTTAATATTTATTTATTTGACTGTGCCGGGTCTTAGTTGCGGCATACGGGATCTTTAGTTGCGGCAACTTAGTAGTTCTTAAGAGGGTTGCTTATTAAAATCACCTGGGAGTTTTTCTCCACACTCTTCCTTCCCTCCCTCTTCCCCTATAACTGGAGTGAACCAGTGTCAACTGACAGGAGTATAACCCACTCCTTAGATGTGTTAGGACAAAAAAAAACAAAGGATCAGTTTGTTAAGCACTCTTTTTCCTATACCCTTTTTGGGAGATATTCCGCTTATGTAAGTAACTTTGCATTTATCCAGTATTATTTCATGTTGATAATTTTCTGGTGTTTGTTTAGTATTTGTATAATCTCTGTGAGGGCAGAGGTCATGTCTATTCTGTTCATCACTATTTTCAGTACCTAACAGTGCCCAGCATATAGTGGTTACTCAGTAAATGTTACAAAAATGAATCACTAGCCCTGAGTTTTGGGAGTATGTCACTTACAGTTTTATATCTATATGTACTATCTATATTATAAAGCTTTATAATTACATTATCTGCTAAGGAAAAAGATCTTCCATAAAACAGAACATAAACAGGAAGTAGATTTATTTAATTTTGAAAGGTTTTTGCGGGTCAGGGATTCAGTGTGGATTATTAAGTTTTGAACAAAGATGCGGCACACAACACAATTCATACTTGGCTCTCAAATCAAACTCCAAAACAAAACATATAGAAAAACTAAAAAAAAAACAGGTACTTTTAGAGTTTGTGCTTAGTTTAAGCTTCATGATAAACTAGACTAGAGCTTGGTACATTTATCAGCTTGCTAGTTGTATTTTACCCAGTCATACTCTGTCTTAAAGTAGAAGGTGGTAAATTAAAATGACATGATCCTGTCAAATATGTTTGACTTGTGATACAGATTTACAATGCATTGGCAAAATGGCTTAAATTTTGGATGAGCTCTAGACTTTATAATGTGCAAAGAATGGGGGAAAGGGTGCTACCTAAGATATCTAAAAGCTGTTATTAAATCTTTGTTATTCCAGAATTAGGAAATCTCTAGTGCCAGAGTGCTAGCATTGAGGATAACATAGCATATCATACAAATTCACTCTGCCTATTTAAAAACCTTTATGGTTTAGATTTTCTCCTGTGGCCTTACTGCTTTACTCACTGGGTTTTCTGTTGTTTTTTTCCCACCCCCCCCCCTTACTTTTTAAATTAAGAAACAAGTAAAAAAAAATACTTTTTTTTTATACATAGTGAACAATTCAGAATAGAATAGAAGAGAGTATACAGTGAAAAGTAGGTTTTCTTTCTACTGTAGAGAACTATTCTTAGAGGAAACCACTATTACCATTTTCTTGTGTATCTTTCCAGAAAGAGTCTGTTTATATTGCCAGCATACACATGCAGATAGCTTTTCATATCCACTGTTCTGTACCTTCCTTTTTCTTTCTGTTTCTTCTTTTTTGTTCCCCCACCAACCCCATTTAACATATGTCTTAGAGATCTTTCCAAATTACTTTTTTATTTTCCTCACGGTGAGCTGGTATGATCCCCATGTCCTTACCAGATGAAGTCTTCCTTAGTCTATAACATCCTTTTCAAACCCAGCTTTCCCCCATATCTCTTCATGTAATTAATCTCTCCTCTGCTTTGCTCCCATTTATTTTTTTTTGTCCCTCTATTACACACCTGTCACAGGTCTGCCATATATTATCATGACTTACGTGTGGTTCTCTCATCCCAGGTGTCATCTCCTCATCTCACTCTGTATTCTTTCCACAGTCTGGCTCATCCCATCTGCAGGACTTTAGTTACCACCTGTGTACAAGGTCTCCCAAATTTATTTTTACAGCCCACCTCCCCCCACCACACACACACACGTCATTGACATATTTATTTCTTGTGTATCTCAAAGGCAGCTTAATCCTAGTGTGTCCAGAACCAGCTCCTTTTTCATTGTGTGTATCTTAGTAAAAGGTATCTGTATCCATCTCAGTTGTACAGTCTGGAAAACTATGAACTATTCTTGATATTTCCTTCTCCCTCACCTCCCATATTCCAAAAACAGAAGTTTGGTTGATTTTCTACTTCCTAAATCCCTCTCAAATCCATCCTCTTCCCTTTATCTCTGGCATTACCTTAGTCCAGTCTGCCGTAATCTTCACCTGAATTATCACAGTAGCCCACTGACACAGCCTCTCGGGTCCTCTTCCAGACCATTTTCCACACGGCAATATAAGGAATGTTTTCAAAATGTAAATATTAGTGTGACCCCCTTCCCTGCTTAAGATATTTTGATGTCTCCCTGTTGCTTTTAGGATAAAGACAAGATGTTTATTTAATATAGCCTAACAGGGTCCTGCACGGATATTTGTTACTAATTCCCTCTTCAGTTCATCTCTTACCGCACCCCACCCCCCAGTTCTCTTTGAGTCTCTACCACACTAGACTTAGCTTCCAGGCGCTGCCATTCACCTTGCTCCTTACTGCCTCAGGGCATTTACATATGCTGTTCAGTCTTCCCCAGCTCTTCCCTTTTACCTTCTCCTAGTTAACTCCCACTTAAGAGTTTCAAATATCATCTCAAACATTGGTGAACTCTGTGAATCCTCCCTGAACTTCCTGACTAGGTCACATCTTCCTGTCACTCAGCAAAGTACGTATACCTCTCCTCTGTAGCACATTTTCTGCTGCATTTGTGTGTGTGCTAGCATTTGACTAATCACTACCTACCCAGGTAGGCAGTAAGCTCCCTGAAGGCAGTGGCCTTTATATCTTTAGTTTCCTGCACAGGTGCTCAGCACAAAATAGTAGACACTCATATCTTTAATGAATAAATGAATGAATTTGTTTCTGTTTTCTCCATTGACTCGTCTTGTGGAAAGTATGCAAAATTTTGCAAAGGCTCAAATGCATATTTCAGGTTCAAAGTGAATCCATATGCTCAACAAGGCACAGCATGGCTTAATAAGCAATATGTACCACAGACTTCCTAAGGCCTTAAGTGTACCAGAAAGAGGTCACTCTGAGGGCGGGGAATGGGAAGATAATTGTGAACTGCTAGCAGATTTCTAGGTCTATTTTGTAGTTAGTGGAATTATTTGCCTGTATTGTTTCCTAAGCCATTTCCCCTCTCCCATTGTCTTATATTTCCCTAATAAATGATGATCTCCTAATTACTTTCAACCTAGAGAAATAAAACTTTTCCCAAAGCAGTCAGGAATAGACCTGTTCACTTATAAAACAATTGAAGTTTGGAAAGAAATAATAAAGATATGGTTAAGATTGCATTCTCTCTAGATAGGCTGACTGTGTCTGCCTACCTATTAGCAGGAATTTAGGGGAATTTAGGGGAAGCTATTTAACTGCTGTGAGCCTTGGTTTTCTCATCTGGGAAGCTGGGATAGTTACAGTATCTATCTCATAGTATTACTGTGAGGATTAAATGAGATATACAGCATTTAATGTAGTGACTCCTGGCAACATACAAATGCTCAGTCAGTGCACATGGTTGCTGCTGTTGCTGCAGCTGCTGTTCTTGTTGGGACACATTTTCCCAGTACAAAGGTTGTTTAGTCTAGTTCACACATACCTTCTCCCCCCACTCCACCTTCCTGTGTCACAGGGAAGGTAGAACTCTATAGGCTTCAGCCAAGAGACAGTAGAAGGCACTAGGAGGAGAAAGGGTGGTGGGTGTTTGCATTAGCGATTTGGAGGGGAGGATAGGTACTCTTGATGTCTCCATTAGTAAAAGAAAAGTCTGGATCTTCACATACATGGTACCTCACTTAAAGTTATGGGGGAAATGGTTTAAATTGACTTGTGAGCCAGCATTGAAACCACCATTTATATTACTGGTTAAAATGTGATCCAAAGTTCCAAATTACCTGATTTTAAAACACATTATTGTGTTTCAAACTCTTTCTATAAACCAACACTTAAAGAAACAGTACTTTTTGCTTTAATATGGAAACATTTACTTGTTCTAAACTTCATTTGTATTTTTTTTAATTAATAAATGTTATTTTTAGAGCAGTTTTAGCTTCACAGCAAAATTGAGCAGAAAGTACAGAGTACCCATGTACCTGCTGTCCCACATGCACAGCCTCCTCTCTACCAACATCTCACACCACACCAGTACATCTGCTACCACTGATGAACCTGCATTTGACACGCTGTCATCACTCAGTGTCTTTAGTTTACATTAGGGTTCACTCTTGGCATTCTACGTCCTGTGGGTTTGGATGAATGTATAATGACATGTATCCACCATGTAGTATCATACAGAATAGTTGCACTGTCCTAGAGATCCTGTATGTTCTGCCTGTTCATCCCATCCTCCCCATTTAACCCTAGCCACCATTCATCTTTCTACAATCTCTGTAGTTTTGACTTCCAAGAATGTCATATAGTTGGAATCATACAGTATGTATGATTCAGATTGGCTTCTAGTAATATGCATTTACGTTTCCTCCATGTCTTTTAATGCCTTGGTAGCTTATTTATTTGGAGGGCTGAATAATGTTCCACCATCTGAATGTACCACTTTATTTATCCATTTGCTTACTGAGGGAGATCTTGTTTGCTTCAAAGTTTGGACCATTATGGATAAAGCTACTATAAGCATTCGTGTGTAGGTTTTTGTATAGACATAAGTTTTCAATTCGTTAAGTACCTAGGTGCACAGTTGCTGGATTGTATGGTAGGAGTATGTTTAGTTTTGTAAGAAGCCGTCAAACTATCTTCCAGAGCAGCTCTGCCATTTTGCATTCCCACCAACAATGAATGAGAGTTTTGTTGCTCCACATTCTCACCAGTATTTGGTGTTGTCAGTGTTTTGGATTTTGGCCATTCATATAGGTGTGTAGTGACATCTTGCTGTTTTAATTTGGAGTTCCCTAATGATGTTTTAGTCCATTTGGACTGCTCTCACAAGAATACTATAGACTGAGTGACTTGTAAACAACAGAAATGTATTTCTCACAGTTCTGGAAGCTGGGAAGTTCCAGATTTGGTGCCTGATGAGTATCTGCTTCATGGCTCGTGAATGGCTGTCTTCTCACTGTGTCCTTCCATAGCAGGAGGAGCAAGGGAACTCTGGGGGTCTCTTTTATAAGGGCACTCACTAATGCCGTTCCTGAGGGCTGCATTCTTAGGACCTAATTCCCTCCCATAGCCACCGCCCCCCACACACACACATACCACCACGTCGGGCGTTGGAATTTCAACATGAACTTTGGGGGTGGATGGGAGACAGCTCACAAACACTCAGTCCACACCAAAATGTGATGTTGGACATCTTTTAATATGTTCTTTTGCCATCTGTGTATCTTCTTCGGTGCGGTATCTTTGTTCATGTCTTTTGCCCATTTTTTAATTAGGTCATTCATTTTTTCTTTGCGTTCTGAGGGTTCTTTGTGTATCTTGGATAACAGTCCTAATCAGATGTGTTGTTTGCAGATATTTTCTCCTAGTCTGTGACTTGTCTTCTCATTCTGTTGACGTTGTCTTTTGCAGAGCAGAATATTTTAATTTTAGTGAAGTCCAGCTTATCAATTATTTCTTTCCTGTATTGTGTCTTTGGTACTGTATCTGAAAGGCGTCACCATACCCAAGGGCAACTAAGTTTTCTCCTATATTATCTTCTAGGAGTTTTGTAGTTTTACATTTTATATTAGGCCTGTGATCCATCTTCAGTTTATGTTCGTGAAGAGTGTAAAGTCTGTGTCTAAATTTCATTTTTTTAACATATGGGTGTCCAGTTGTTGTAGGACCATTTTTTGAAAAGACTGTCTTTGCTCCATTGTGTTGCCTTTGCTCCTTTGTCAAAGATCACTTGACTTTATTTATGTGGGTCTGTTTTTGGCCTCTCTGTTTTGTCCCATTGATCTATTCGTCTATTCTTTTGCCAGTACCACACTGTCTTGATTACTGTTGCTGTATAGTAAGTCTTGAAGTTGGATACTGGCAGTCCTCTGACTTTGTTCTCCTTCAATATTGAGTTGGCTATTCTGGATCTTTTTCTCTCCATATAAACTTTCTAATCAGTTTGTTGATATCCACAAAATAATTGGCTGGGATTTTGATGCGTTTGCATTGAATCCATAGATGGGAAGAACTGACATCTTGACAGTATTGAGTTTTCTTACTCATGAACATATAGTATTCTCCATTTATTTAGTTCTTCTTTGATTTTATTTGTATTTTAACAGGTTCTGTATTAATATATAGTATTTTAAAATTTAGTCATGGTGGATAAGGCCTGTTGAAGTTATACCAATATGGCATCTTAGTTCAAGCTCTTTCATTTCTGTAGCCGTAAAATTAAACCCACGCTTAAATAAGAACTTTATATTAGTACTTTTTTTTAAATGCACACTACACACACGGGTATATTTATTTTAACAATTTAATGGTTTAGGACGGAACACTCACCAGTACACCACTTTTCATAGTTATGTCCGTCTTAAGTCAGACATATGTTATATTCTTTTCTCCTTGAATTTAATTCAGCTCTTCTTAAGATTGCCATAGGGATAAAAACCATACAGATTTTAGTGTAAATCTTTGCATTTGGCTTAGTATGAGATTTAAAAATTGTATAAAAAAGCATTGTGTTAAGAAAAGGATATTTGTAAAAGGGAATCTGTTATTAAATTAAATAAGCATTTGAGAGTTCTTGTGGGGAATCACTCCAGTGCTGTGTAAAAGGCTAGTGTTTATGACCCTTGCAGTAACAGTAATTGCTGAACGAATATTCAAGTGATGAGAAAATGGATTTTGCTAAGATCAGTCCTCTTGCTGCTAATGTTTAAAATATTGTTACTCATTAACAATAAGAGCAGCTAGTAACAGAAAATTCCCAGGTGCAAGTTTGTCACTCTATCTAAACTTTCTGCCTGCCTTTTACTTTTGTTTGTTTTGTGCAGAAGATATAATAGCTATGGGAAACATGGTATTTAAAGGGAGGAAAGTAATGTTTGCAGGGGAAAAACAGTAAAATAAAATACTACTCTTTATCTTAGTGGTATTTAAACAAAAAATTTACGTCCTCAATTCTGAAATTTAACAATTGATCTTTCTACTTGGCATTAGCAAAATATTGAGGTTGCAGTAAACAAAGTCCCTGTTAACTTTGTCTCTGCTTTTTTCTAATTTGACTCAGAACTGGAATGAATTTTACTTCTGCTGTATCAGTGAAGTAAATTACTAAGTAAATGAACCCTTTCTTATGAAATTAGTACATGTTTACCCCACTATCTGAAAGTAGAGTGTCCCTGTAAAACCTTTTGTAAGCCTAAATGATGTAAAGCGAAGAAGCAGTTACCTTAGGACACATCTTGCTAATGGCTGCACAAAATAAATCGAGATAAAGCACAGATGCTTACAGACACAGTTCAAAGCTATGGAGGCTTGATGCTGAGATGCTGAGTGTAGTTCCAGGGGAAGGAGCTTGGTGGTGCCACTCTCCCTGTCTCTAAAATGTTCACTGCAGAACAGACTGAACGCTGTTTTTGCTTTTCACCTGTTTTTGTAAAAGCGAAAATCTTCTTTGGATCTCTTTTGGTTGGTGAAAACAGGTACTAATGTAAGTCTTTCATAAGAGCAAAGAGCATAAAGGGAATTTTTTAAAAGCAGGGGATACCCATTTAAGGAAAAGTTCCCTTTCTGCTTCCCCCTTTCCTCTGCCATTAAACATGCTCTATGATAGGGGTCCCCAACCCCCGGGATCTAATGCCTGATGAACTGAGGTGGAACTAATGTAATAATAATAGACGTAAAGTGCACAATAAATGTAATGTGCTTGAATCATCCTGAAACCATCCCCCCTACCCCCGGTCCTTGGAAAAATCGTTTTCCACGCAAACGGTCCCTGGTGCCAAAAAGGTTGGGGCCCACTGCTCCATGAGATCTCTCTTTCCTCTCCCCTTGGGCAGATCCCACAACTCTTTAGTCACTTTGAGTTATTAAAATACATCTGATTTTCAGGGCATAAAAAGCCCATTTCACCGTAAGTTGAAGAGCCTGGTCCACATCTTGCAGCCTCATGGAGCTTCCAGTTCTAGTGGGAGACGGACAATAATAAGTAAGATAAATAGATAAAATATATGTTAGAGAGTGATAGATGCTATGGAGAAAAAATAGAAAGGCGGGTGAAATGTGTGGAGACTGTGACATTTTAGATAGAGTGGCCAAGAAAGGCCTCACTGAGAAGGTGGCTTTTGAGCCAAGAAAGACCTGTAGAAGGTGGTGGCGCAAACCATGTGGGTATCTTGAGGAAGAGCATTCCAGGCAGAGACACTGGTGCGGAGACCCTGAGGTGGAAATGTACATTTTAGTTGGAGAAACAGGTTGCTGTAGCCAGTTGAGCGAGGAAAGGAGGAGCAGATAAGAAGGATGGTGGTGGTTATGGGCCTTATAGGTCAGAAGACTTTGACTTTAACACAGAATAAGGAGGTAAGCCGTTGGAGGGTTTTGACCAGAGTCCCGTGATCTGATTTACTTATCGCTCTGCCTGGTTGTCATTGAGAATAGAATACTGTGGTGGGGCTTAGGGTCTCAAGTGGAAGCAAGGAGGCTATTGTAATTAACCAGACAGAGAATGCTGGTGTTTTCAATTATGGTTGAGGTGGTAGGAGTAGGGAGAAGTAGTAGAATTTGAGGTATGTTTTGAAGATAAAACCAGTGGAATTTACAGGAGGTGGGATAGAAAGAGTGTTGTCAAGGGTGAGGTCTAGGTGTTTGCCCTGAGGAACTAGAATGATAAAGAGTTGCCATTAGCTGAATTAGGGAAGCTTGTAAGAGGAATTGTAATATCTGGGATTCAGTTTGGGGCATGTTAAACTTTTCAAAATTACTGGATACAAAATATTAGAGTTCAAAATAAAGAGTGTTTAGTAGGCATTTAGATGTATAGCTCTGGAATTTAGTATAGAAATGTAGGCTAGAGATACAGGTTTGTAGGTTCAGAGCTTACTGATGCTGTTGGAAGCCGTAAAACTGCAGGAGATCAACAAAAGAGTAGATGTAGTTAGAAAGGAGAAGAGGTTTAAGGACTGAGCTCTGGAGGATTGGCAATATTTAGAGGTTAGGGAGATAAGGAACAGCAATAGTGATTGAGAAGGAGAAGCAAAGAAAGTTAGGAGGAAAACCAGTAAGTATGTTTTATTCTAGCAACAAAGCAGAGAAAGTATATCAAGGAGGAAGAAGTGACCAACTGTGTCAAATGTTGCTGGGCCAGTCAAATAAGATGAAGATTGAGAAATGAGCATCGAGTCTAGTGATGAGGTCACTGGTGACCTTGGATGAGGGCTGTTTCAGTGGAGTGGCGGCGGGAGTTAAGAGCCTGTTAGAGGTAATTGAAATGAGAGCTGGAAGGGGTAAAGGAATCGTGGTTAGTTTTTAAATAAAGATTGGGGAAGTGGCGCTTGTAGCATTCTTGCGGGCATGATTCACCAGAGAGGGAAAAATAGATGATCCAGGATGGAGTGTAGAATTGCTGGAGTGTTGTCCTTTTGGAAAAGAGAAAGAGAGAAGATTGAGAACTAGTGAAAAGGTGTGGCTAGCACCTATCTTGAGATTGTCAGCATTAGCACCCATTTTCTACTCAGCTGTGAAGCCTCAGTGGCAGGTCAATTACTAGCCTATAAAATGTTACGTTTGAATTAGGGTGGAGTCAGTCGTGCCTCCAGCACACCCACACACACCCTCCTTACTGCCCCCAGCCCCCCATCTTGATTAGCAGGGGGCACCTTTGTGAGAAGGAAAATGGGGGCTCTTACTCCAGGCAAGGCAGCCAGCAAGAGCTGGGTTTTTAGCCCTAAATCACCTTAGGCTAGGTTCCTTAGAACACAGCCATAATCTGCAACCCTACTAGGTCTACTCCAAAACAGTAGGGAAAGTCACATTTCGTATCCTGCTGCAATAACCATATCCTTAGTGTCTTGTAGCAGAGTAGCATAACTGAGAAGACAGCAAATTTAAGAACCAAGAACTTGGTGTGGGAATTCCAGCTCTTCTACCAACTGGCAGAGCAGAGTTAAAATGGATCGCTTACTTTCTGTGAATTGGTTTCTTCAAGTGTAAAAGGAGGGGTTTGGCTTCAACCAGATCCTTTTCATGCTGAAATTCCGTGATTCATTAAAATATAGTAATCCCCAGCCATCTGAAGCATAACATAGTTCTTCTGCCAAGAACCAAAGAATATCACCGAGGAAATTTGGTTTCTTTGGAGAATTGCTCTCCTTGGGTTCCTACCCAAGTAAGTGTTTGCAAAACTTGACTGGAGATTAAATTACACATAGTAGCACTGAAATTATAAGAGGAAATACAAATATAGCAAAACTATTGAAGTCAATAGAGATTTATTCAGACTTTGTCCAAATTCTCTGAGTATTTTGTAGCTGTGGGACATACAGAAAGTTATTTAACTCTCTGAACTTTAGTTTCCTCATCTAAAAATAGGAATGTAAATAATAGTACCTACTTCATAGATTTGTAAGGAGAATTAAATGAGATATACACTGTGGTGCTTTGACAAATGCTTGGCTTATTATGAAGTAAACCTTAGCTGCTCATCATCGTCGTCGTCATCTTTATTATCAGTGTGTGACATGTGTAGTTTAAAACATTTTAGTATAGCAGCTGTACTATAAAAGTCTCATACTATAATTTAATTTTATAACGATTACTTTGAGTCATCAAGGGAAAAATTAACTTAGAAAAGGAAATGCCATTGAATCAGTTTAAACTTCTTTTTTTAAACAAAATTGGTACTTCATTTTGTATGCTTTTAGTTACAGTGAAAATTCCCTTGAGGAATATACCTGATTCTCAGATGATGACAGAACAATGAGCCATTACTGTAATTAGTTCCAGTTGCTGTGTATACGTAAAACTTAGAAAATAGTATTTTTCAAAAGTGCATTTTCCCTAAATAGGCCATAAAAGTAAGATTTTATAGTTCATATATATCTGCCTTAAAAATAGGTTTTTGAAACATCCTGTAAACATTTTGATTGTACCGTCAAGTTTTCTCCACCCTTTCTGTATGAACTGTTGTCAGAGTGATTATTGATAGCATCGCCTACTTGATGTTTACAGTCTGCAGTGTATGTTTTACAGAATTAATAAGCTATAGTTAAATCATTTAATGTATACCTGAATGTCCTATTGTAGTTAGTGTGGTTGCTTTATCAATGCTGGTTTGCACTTATATTAAATCAAACATGCAGATCATTTATAAACTGATGGTCATTTTAAAAGAAGAAAAGCTTTATACATAACTTAGTGCAGAAAGTCAAGTTAGTCTATAGTGTAAAGGTTAGAGAAAAATGGAAGTCTGTAAGGTAAATTTGAAAAGGGTTTAAGGGGCATTGGATGTGTCTTCCTAACAAATAACTGTGAGTTTAGACTTTATTTGAATTATCTCTCATTGTAGTTTATAAATGAAATG
The DNA here is from genome assembly GCF_005190385.1 of Monodon monoceros. Lineage (NCBI taxonomy): Eukaryota > Metazoa > Chordata > Mammalia > Artiodactyla > Monodontidae > Monodon > Monodon monoceros. The sequence goes on along the minus strand of NW_021703772.1, from coordinate 52,172,637 downwards.
ATGGTGTTGAACACAACGTAATGTACTTGGGGTTTAGTAGCACCTAGCACTCAGACAGACCTTGAACAACATTCCCACTAAAAGGAACCAGGACTCCTTGAAGAAATGGCAGATTCCAAGGATGGGAGCCTGGAACATATCGTTAGGCCAGAAAATAAGGAAGTGTTCAAAAAAATGATGGTGGCCTATCACAAGGATACAGGGTCATTTTGAAGGTGTTCCCAGTGGCCAAATCTGGGGTGATTTGAGTGTCAAAATAATTAAATTCAGTAAGAATTCTAAATCATGAGGAAAAAAGATAGGAATCCATGAGACCTCACCAACAATACACATACATATTCATAGAATCAGGAGAAGAGGGGGCTCAGGGGCCACCTGGTAAATGTGGAGGAAATGCTGACGTTGGAAAATTATGATTTTATCACTATCATAGTAAGGTTTAGTTTAGCCAAGAATCACAAGTCGATGTTAAATCTAGGGGAGAAATTCTGATGAAGAGTGGGGGTATTTGCAAAGGTTACTTATTGGTTGCAGTAGGAAAATTGGACAGCACTTGATCTGGATAGTGAAAATTAACATCACCAGTGTGCCTCTGGATGTGACACCCTGAGGAGAACACAGCATCACTTACATTCTCTTCTAGCCAGGACTGAACTACCTGCATCTAATCATAAGGAAACATCAGACGAGTTCCAAATGCTGAGCATTCTATTAAAAGAAAAACTGTGTTCTTCAAAATTATTAATATTATAGAAGGCAAAGGAAGGCTAAAAGGCTCTATATTAAAGGAGACTAAAGGCACAGGATGTATAGATGTTTGATCCCAAGACTGGGATCTTGTATCTGGAGGAAAATTAAGATTTTTTTCTAAGGCCTAATTGGTTCAGTTGACAACATTATTTTGTAGATTGTAGGTATTGTATAGATTTTACTTTTACTGAAATTGTAGCTATATTGCAGTTGTATTAGAAAATGCACCCTGAAATATTTATGGGGAAAGGGCCATGATACATTCAACTTACTCTCAAATGGTTCAGAAAAAAAGCACTTTGTGTGTTGTGTATGTGTGTGTGGTTTTTTTTTTTTTTTTTTTTTTTTAGGAGATGGAGAGGGGAGAGAGGGAGTTGATAAAGCAAATGAGCAAAATGGGATTCTGGATAAAGTTATACAGGTGTTCTTTGTTTTTGTGATTTTTCTGTAAGTTAGAAATATTTCCAAATATGTTTATACACACATGCATGCACAAGTTGGTTGAGACTTATTTCCTTTATACTTATCTCTTATTGTTCTAGGTTGCTAATTTACCTTTGATACTTAATTGGTTTAAGATGTTAAGTTCATTGATCACAGATATACACATTGATTTTTAATTTCTTTTAAATAGTGCTGGGCCTAAAGGAGATAACATTTATGAATGGAGATCGACTATACTTGGTCCACCAGGTTCTGTATATGAAGGTGGTGTGTTTTTTCTGGATATCACATTTTCATCTGATTATCCATTTAAGCCACCAAAGGTAAGAACCTAGAATTGCATTCTTTAATACTTATCCTTTTCCACAGTCAGTTTATTCTAGGGGATGGATGCAGTTTTTTTTATTTAATTGTTTTTCATGGATTATACAGAAACTCTCATGTAACCAAGGATTTTAAAACTAGAAGTAATTAATTTGTGTCTTTTACAAATAACTTTGTAATCAGCAGAGAGTTTGTTAATTGTAAATAAAAGTATGCCACTTTGCACATCAGTAAGCACATAAATTTTAGATTTATGATATGAGAAAAAGTATCTTATGAACCTTGCTTAAGAAACCTGTTGGGATAAAAAGTAAATTTGTCTGACAGCTTCCGGAAAGAAGAGTTAAGTAACTTGAATCTTGTGTTAAATACCCTATCTTTATAGATGAGCAAAGACTAGAAACCTATAGCAAAGAAGAGAGAACTCGTACTATTTAATAGACTTATTTTGTGCCCTCTGTAAGTATGATGCATTAATGGGAGTGAGGGCGGCTGGGTGACGTAGGCCTCCTGTTGTCTCTGAATGTGAATTAGGTGGATAACAGCGAGAAGGGTTGAGTTGTGTCTTGTGATCACTGGCAATTATTTTTCAAGTCTTAAACATAACAGTTACTTGAATAGCTTCCTCCTCTGACTTCTCCCAATAAAATAGTCAAGCCAGCAGTTTTTACCATCAGTATTAAGCCTGAGCATAATTATGCTGTAGTTAGAAAGACTTCTGACATGTCAGGGAGAAGTGTTATCAAGCCCTTAACTGTCAACCTAGTTCCTTATGTTCCCTTCACTATTTAAAATATATGTAGCGATTTAATGCCTGCCTCACGTGCACGTGTGTTATGTGTGTGTGTGTGTAAAAATAAAGGATTTTTTTTTTTTTAAAGAAGGCAGATTGGTTCTCCCTTATCTAACAAGGTAACAAGAGTTCCACCTAGTGGTATTTACCTCAAATTGCAGATACCAAGTTTCCCTATCACCTAGAGGTATTGGCTCTCAACTACAGCTGTCAGTTTTTGAGTGCTTTACTTTGTGGTTCCATCAGAACCTAAGATCTTTAAATGATTGTCTTATTTAATGTTCTCGGGTATGTCGAGTATCTCTTGCTAGATCAATCAAAGAAAGGGACAAAACCCTCATGTTAACAACACTGCAGATTGTATTCACATTCAAAATGACACATGTTAAAAGCCAGTATATCATTAACTATTCAGTTTGCCTTCAGTGCTTAAGTCTTCTGTATTACAGCAAACAAAACCTTAGCAAAATAGCACATGACTGTATTTATAGTGAGGCTTATTTCTACTTCCATCATTTTTCATATTGGAAATTGGTTTTAACGTGGTAGCAAAATTAGAAAAAAGTTTGTAAGATTTAGTTTTTATGAAATTTTTATACATGAGGGAAACTTTGTTAAAGGAAGAGACATTTTTCTTAGAATCTTTTAGTGGGAAATAGAGATTGACTAGCATACTTCTGTATATGATTTGTCATAATTATTTTGGTTAATATGGCTATTTATTAATTTAGCATGTTAATTTTTTTGCTGAAGTCTCAATATTTTTATTTTCTAACCCTTTAATGTTGATTCCTTCCTCTCCCCTAAGATATCTTATGCAGTATTATGAAGCATTCTTCAGATCTATAGTTGGACAAGTGAAAAAGAAATAAGACTTCTGCTGTATCTTGGTTTAGGTATAATTATTTCTCTACAGTTCTGCTTATTTTTGAAGTTCAGATAAGGTGTTGAACTTCTTGAAGAATAATAGAAATTTAATTCTCTTCTGTTCATTGATTGTTAAAAGCTGAAAGGAATCAGAGTATTAATTGTGTTTGTAAGCCATGCGTATCTATTGAGTAGTCAGCTGTCAATGATATGAACATACATTATTCCCATATTCTGGAGCAGGGCTGCCTAATAGAAATATAACGCAAGCTACATGTGTAATTTTTTATAGAAACAGTGAAATTAATTTTAATAATATTTTACTTAATCCAGTGTATCCAAAAATATCGTCGTTTCAACATGTAATCAATAGAAGCATCATTAACGCCATATTTTACATTCTGTTTGATATTGTCTTTGAAATCTGGTATGTATTTTACACTTTTAGCCCATCTTAATTCTTATAACCACACTTTAAGAGCTCTGTGTAACTAGTATGTACTGTGTTAGAACAGTTCTAGAGTTATATACAGTAGTCCCTCCTTATCCTCAGGAGGTATGTTCCAGGACCCTCAGTGGATTCTTGAAACCACGGATAGTACTGAACCCTATATGATGCTATTTTTCCGATGCATAAATGCCTATGATAAAGTTTAATTTATAAATTAGGCACAGTAAGAAATTAACAATAACTAATAATAAAGTTAGAGAGGTTATAACTATACTGTAATAAAAGTTATGTGATTGTGGTCTCTCTCTGTCTCAAAATATCTTGTACAAACTTAATGCCTCTTCCATCGTAACTAAGCACTTATGCCTGTAGCGTTTTCAGCTTGAGGTACAACAGCAAAACTAGCACAAGTGTTTTTATCCTTTTATAATTTCATGGATAGAAGACTCATTCTTACCATAGATCTTAGCAACCTCAGTGTAGAATTTTTTTTCCTTCCCTTGTTAAGTCAAAAACTTTCACCTTTTGACTTAAAGCAGGAATTTTAGAGCTTCTCTTTGGCAGATCTCAGTTGCCAGCATCACTACTCTTGAGCTTTGGGGCCATTATCAAATAAAGTAGGGTGACTTGAACACAAGCCCTGCCATACTGCAGCAATTGAACTGATAGCCAAGATGCTACTTAGTAGACTGACTGGGCAGGATTATGCTGGACACCCAGGCAGGGTAGAGCAGGACAGTGCAAGATTTCATCATGCTTCTCAAAATAGCACAAAATTTAAAACTTATGAATTGTTTATTTCTGGAATTTTCCATTTAATATTTTTGGACCCCAGTTGACCTCAGGGGTCCAAAACTGAAACCATGGGAAGCAAAAGTGTGGATAAAATGAGTACTACTGTGGTCTCTTTCTCCTCCTTCCCCACTACGCCAGTGGTTTCTTTCTTGTTTTTAATTATGCGTCCTTATCAGAAATACACTTTTGAGTGCTTTAAACATTTTCTTCCCAGACTCCACTTGGGAGATCACAGTACATTGCTAGTTCCAAGGGATCAGGAACTGTCTTCTTTCTTTGCAACTCCAAATTAAGAATTAATCACCCAATTTGTGTTTGTGTTTGTTTGAAACTGGTGAGTGTTTGTTTCTATGGTTTATTCTCTTTTTTCACATATCTCAAGGATATAATAGTTTCCTTTATTCAGTAGCTTAAGACCTTACTTGTTTCATTTTACTGTCTCAGTCTAACAAGACAGTGAGCCATTTGTGGAAATGAAAGTCTGAGAAGTAGAAAGGCTGGTGATTTCACCAACCTTCTCCAGTATTTTCTGACACGTGGCAAGAGATTTAGCTAAGTTGGTGACCTTTTTCTACTGAGAAACGAACGTAACTTTAGTTTTATGTTTAAAAAAATTCTTCACTAGTTTCTCTTACCTTTGGCACCAAAACGTTTCTGTTCTCCCTCACTTCCTGTCTTTAAATAGTGGTGTATGTGTGCATGCCCACACATACATTCATAGAATTACCGTATCGTTTGTTTAAACAATTCAGCGACTCATTTGGTTTAAAAGCAATATAGTTCCAGCTATACTGGGTAAAAACAATTTCTTTGAACTGAATTAAATAAATCCATTTAATTTTGCTATTACTTAAACCTAGTGTTTGTTAGCTCTTCGATGAAATTATATGCTATTTGCTATGATCTGTGATATGTTCCACTTCATATTTGCTAGTGAGAGTTTTAGTTGGTAATAAAGCTTTTTATTTTCTTTCTGTCTTTAATGTCACTGCCCTTAGGTTACTTTCCGCACCAGAATCTATCACTGCAACATCAATAGTCAGGGAGTCATCTGCCTGGACATCCTTAAAGACAACTGGAGTCCTGCTTTGACTATTTCAAAGGTTTTGCTGTCAATTTGTTCTCTTTTGACAGACTGCAACCCTGGTAAGCAGATTTTTATTAACACATACAATGAGGCTACAAAAACTGCAGTTTTTTCAGTTTAAAGTGAATTTGAGAAGTAAATGCTGTTGGTAGAAAGATCAGCATAAAACACTTTTTGAGGAAATTATCAATGCCATTTCAATTAGAATAGACCAGAAGTTTCACAATAACTTCGTTTAATTTGTTAATGGCGTACTACCCTATAATTATTTTCTCCCTGTCATTGGTGACTCTCTGTTTTCTAAATTAATGGAGTTGCACAAACCCCTTTTGACGCGAGTAAAGTAATGTTTCTTACACCACTGCCACCTTCTCTTGCTCCTTCCATTCTGCCATGTGCTTTAACGCAGCCTCTCAGTAATGAAGGGCTTCTTGTTCTCCCTTCCTTTTCGGGTTATGGTTGGTTGTATTAGATGTGGTAATAGTCGATATTAAAATGACAGCCGATGAGAGAGTTAGACTAGATTATGATTATAAGAACTCAGGTAAAGTCATTAGTGCATAATCTGTAAGAAATGCCTAACAGCCACACATGATCTTTAATGTGGGTAGCTGACTTGAAAAAATAATGTTTAGACCTGGGATTTCGCATATGCTCTCTTACTAAGTGGTCATTTTTTAAAGAAGTTGGCTTATTTTTTCTAAATATTTAATCAATCACCAAAGGTTATTACTGTTATATCAGGCCTAGCAGTTATACATATACCCAAAATACAGATTGATAGATAGATAGATAGGTAGGTAGGTAGATAGGTAGGTAGATAGATAGAATGATATATAGAAGGATATTCATTGTGGCATCTTTTATTAAAGCAAAAGATTGTAAATAACCTACATACCCATTAATAGAGGATGTAGCTTAATGAGGTAGCTCTATGTGAATGGATAGAGAAAACTCTCTAAGATATATTAAGTAAAAAAGCAAGGCACTGAAAAAAAACACACGTGCGTAACAACATTCTAAATGCTTATAAATGTGTATAATGTCTCTGGGTAGAAATGCTGTGAACAGGTATAAATTATTTGCCAGGAAGAGAAACTTCTGAGTAGTTGGAGTCAGGAGGGAAGAGAGCTTTACATTTTACTGGCTGCTGTTTGGTGTACTTCAAATGTTGTACGTAGTACACAGTACACCTTTTCTGAAAAATAAATTCAAAATAAAATTTACATCTCAGATTCAATTTCTCACTCAGTACTATTTAAAGCAAAATGGCAAGTAAGCTTTCAAATGGAGGTAAGGGTAATGATTTAAGTTGTGTTATTGTACAGAATGAAGGAAATATTTCATTCTGCATAGCATTGCATCATAGGACCTGAGTTTGGAAAAATTAATTTTTAAATATCCGTAGAAAAACAAATATCATCATCTAGCACACTTTTATTCAATAAAATGCTGAGTGAAAAATAGTTTTTGTATATTAAAGGCATACACATTTTTAAAAATCAGATTTATTAACTCAACATTTATTTTTTAAAGAGGCTTTTCTAATTTGAATATTAAAATATAAAGATGATTATGTTACTTTAAACATTTTTCTTCTGAGAAATTAGCCATTATATATCAAGTTGCTGCTGAAAAATCAGCATTTCAGTTCAGTAGACTATTAGAACCGAACCTTTAAGACACCATATAATATCTTTTAATGTTCTTTCCACTTTTCCAGCGGATCCTCTGGTTGGAAGCATAGCCACTCAGTATTTGACCAACAGAGCAGAACATGACAGGATAGCCAGACAGTGGACCAAGCGATATGCAACATAATTCACATAATTTGTATGCAGTGTGAAGGAGCAGAAGGCATCTTCTCACTGTGCTGCAAATCTTTATAGCCTTTACAATACGGACTTCTGTGTATATGTTATACTGATTCTACTCTCTGCTTTTATCCTTTGGAGACTGGGAGACTCCCCAAAAAGGTAAATGCTATCAAGAGTAGAACTTTGTAGCTGTAGATTAGTTACGTTTAAAACGCCTACTTGCAAGTCTTGCTTCTTTGGGATATCAAAGTGTATTTTGTGATGTACTAAGGATACTGGTCCTGAAGTCTACCAAATATTATAGTGCATTTTAGCCTAATTCATTATCTGTATGAAGTTATAATAGTAGCCGTAGATGACTAGGAATTACGTCATTTGTATTAAACCCAGATCTATCTCTGAGTATGTGGTTCATGCTGTTGTGAAAAATGTTTTACCTTTTACCTTTGTCAGTTTGTATCGAGAGGATTTCCTTTTACCCTTTGTAGCTCAGAGAGCACCTGATGTATCATCTCAAACACAATAAACATGCTCCTGAAGGCATAGTTTCCTGTCGTAATATTTTAAGTCAGTCTTGTTAGAAGGTGTGTCTGAGATGATTGTTGATGAGATAAAAATGTGAATATGAAGATTAACTACAGAGGACTAGTATAAATAAATCATTTATTAAATTGAAAACATCTGAAGTCGTATAAATGTGTAGAGTTTTTTTCCTTTAAGTCCTAATGAGAGAATACATGAGTTTAAATATACAAAACTGCGTTTTTTAACCATTGGTCTCAAAAAAACATAAAGCTCTACTTTGATAATATGATATTTGAGCCAAAAATAACATGAAATCCTGGCTTACAAGATTTTGTTTCCAGAATGATGACTTCTGTCCACCATTGGGCAGCATTGTCAAATAACTTTAATCTGGCAGCCCTTCTGTGTCTTTTCATGCATTTTTGACTTCTAATCCTGTTCTTGAATTTTCATGGTGTTTTTGGTGTGCGTTACCATTCTTATTATGCACTTGTCCAACAGATATAGGCAGAGACAGAGATGAACATAGAAACCCTTGTCTGCCCTGAAGGTAGACTAGAACTCTGGATTACTGTGCAGTTGTGGCATTATTTCTCAGTTGAAAGAATAGGGAATTTTAAGGGTTTAATAGGTTATATGAATTCCTTCTTTCTAGTTATAATTATTAAATATTAGCTTTCTTATAGGAGTTTATTTTTCAATATTCAGATTGGTCAACAGAGTATAAATGGTTTTTTCTATGACTGGGATAGTTATTGAGGTAATTCTCTGGTCATGTAACCAAGGTTGTGGAATATGGGCAAATGTCTTCTCCAGTCCTAAATATGGAAATAAAATACCACCCTAAAATTTATAGGCTGGAATTATTAGCATAAAGATACATTGCTCCAAGATAATAAAGTAAAACATTTCTAGTTGTATATACCCTCACAAAGAATAATGGATTCCTACTTGAGTATTTGTCAGTAGAAGTCTTAAATCAGGGTAAAAATAAACACTTCTATATCTGTCTTTCACTTAACGCACACCCGCCTCTCCGCCCCCCGCCAAAAAAAACCCAAAAAGAATCTCTCCACGTTACAAAGGTACACCAAACAGGCTTAGGCTTATGAAAACCTCTGAGCCTTTACTATTTTGAGTTCAAGTTAATGTGATGAGAATGGGCATCTTTTATGTAAGCTATAAGGATTTCTATGTAGATGAGCTGTAGAAAGTAGTTTTTACCCACTTCCAATATTGTACATTCTGCATCCTAGGTTAATAAACTTCTCTCTTAGTCCTAGGAAAGCATTCATCATACTGAATATCAGGATATTTGGAGATGCTATCCTTTGACTTCCTTCACTTGCTATCAGCCTAATTACACCACCAAACTGTTTACTTGTAGGCTGTGTCCCGTACTCGCCTGGGACAGAGTGGAGAGAACTGGTGACATAAAAATATTTGTGGCTCTTGCACGAACTACCTTTGTGGCCTTAAATAAGACACTTTCATCTCTTATGTAAAACTCAAAGAAGTTAATTTCATTATTTCCCTGTTCTCTATTAGTCCTTAGTCCTCAAACTCAGTCATTCTAATCTTACAAAATTTGTTATGCTTGTTCCACTTTCTCTTGCCGGGATCAGGCCACAGTTTCAAATGGACTGAGTAATAAGTCATCATTTCGGTTCCTACTATTAGGCTCTCTTAAAATTCTGAATTTTTAAAAATCTTTTCTATATTTGATCCACTTCCCAGTTACATAGATGTCCATCCATGTGTACTACAAATAGGTTTTTTTTTCCCCCATGGAACTTTGTTCTAGATGTAAATTGTGATATTCTAAAACCTAGACTCTTTCTTATTCATTAAGAGCACATTTTACAAGTCCAAATGTAATGTTGTAAGTACTCAAGAATGGCCATAGCACCATGTACCCTGTTGAGCCTGGAGTGTTCTAATTATGATCGTGTGCCCTCAGAGGGGCCATGCAGTGCACAAACCACTACATGCCAGGCTCCGCTTAGTTACTGAGGTGCCTCATCTTGTTTAATATCCCTCAGAAAGCTTCAGGAGAGAGACACTCTGATGGACCTCAGTTGACAGAATAGAACTGATTCACGGACAGGTTAAATAGCTTGATGCAGATTACACAACCAGTATGATGCGGAAGTACAGCCCCCGTTCTTTACCACTAGGCTAAGAGTTTTTGTTTATAGCATTACAGTTAGTATTTAATATATATATGTTTATATGTAAAAGCGGGTATACATAAATTAGAAACCTTCTGAAAGGTAATCTATAAGATAAAGTACAATTTTGCATTTTAGTCAATCCTTATTTTAATCTTCTATTTTAGTCTCAAATGGAACCTTACAAAATAAGCCTTTACTAATTGATTCCAATGAATACGAGGTATGTTTATTTATCTTCTGTCTCAGACATTGGTCATAATACTTTTAATATCACTGGCTTCCCTTTTTTAATTTGGAAAATGAGATAAACGATGTTATTTTAAATTTACTTAACCGTGCATCACATGACCACATCAGAAGATATATATTGATAAATTTATCAATCATTTAATGATGACCTTTTTCAAAATAAGATACATCAGTTATCTAGACATTGCCTTTTTTTTTTTTTTTTCCCCTAAACTAGGATATCCTAACATGTCACAGGGATAAAATTCGTAGGTTTGATTTGGCCCGTGTGTGTGTTAAGTCTTTCTAATAAGGACGTGGAGGTGCTGTGTACTTGGAGTCAGTCCTCTACTTGCCCATGTGTGTTCTTACAGCACTACAAGAATGACTGCATTGTAAAACTCAAGTCAGTTTCAGTCCTGTGGCATCACATAGTAAGCTGTGTCCTAGTCATGTTAATGCAGTACGTTTGCACATCTTCAGCTGACATACAGTGGTCTTTGGACAGAATCATGGCATGATTTGAAGCATTAATAATTTTCATAAAACTATTGCAAATGATTTGAAGGGGTTGAGCTAATGATTCTATAATAATTATCCACTTATATTTCAGTTAGTGTTTCTTACATTAGATGAGTAGAATATGTAAATCCTTGTTTCATGTTTCAATTAATAAGTTTTTTCAAGTAATACCGAAATAATAAATAATTCATAATTACATTTTAGTAGATAGGCATTATTTGAAATAACAATTTTTTGTAACTAGTTTGTTAACCTTTTTTTTGGTAAAGTTCTTCAGTGATATAAGTGAACCGCTCCAGTGTGTAATGGGATGTTTCTACACAGTGGAATGATAGTCCTTTCAAAGTGGTTATGAATTGAATTTCTAGGACTGGTGTGGATAAGTGGTGTTAAAACCTTGTCAGACAGAATCAACCTAGGTATTACCAATGAGTGCATTTAGAGAACTATAAATTGACTTTAAATCTTTTGTATCTGTAGGTTACCTTGCTGAAATCCAGTGAGGCTAAAGCCAATTATGCAGGTCTTTTTAACATAGAACATTAAAAGCAGTTTTTCCCCCAAATCTTCCAATTCCTAAAGTTTATCTCAAGTCCAGCTCTTTTAATGAAACCTTTCCATTTTACTATCATGTACCTTCAGTCTGTCAGTCTCTCTGTTTCTCTTGAGACACCATCTGTACAAACGTCGGAAATAATAGAAGCAATTCAAGCATGTACATATTTCCAAGTGTGATCAAACAAGCCAGGTGCCCTTCTGGGCAAGAATTCTTTTTTCTTTCCTTTTTTCTTTTGGATGGAAGGGGTGGAGGGGGGAGGGTGGTTATACTATATACCACCTTAACTGACCTCCATGGTGAGTTTATTCTACAAATTTTAAGAGTTTGCTAATTGAAGGTCATTTCAGGCACTGTGATGCATGCAGGGATGAATACATTCTTAAATAGTTTTTTTCCTGTCCAAATAGATTTTCCCCTCTTGTTAGCAGAGAAGAACACATCTTTGCTAATGTGTATCCATTTTCTACTGAATGAGAAATCAAACAGATGTCCCTGCTGATTTAGCTATGAAAATATTAGTATAATAATTAGGTAAGTCTTATCTAATCTATATGATGTTAAACATTCTTAATACTATTTGATGCTTTGAAAATAATTACTGTCTTTCAAACTACTCTGACTATCCAATGTCTCTAGCGTGCATGTTGATACTTTATTATATTCATTTTAACACTTTATGCATACTTCTGGATAGTGAGCTTTTGGAGGATAATATCTATAGTCCTTATCTCTGTATCTTAGCCCAGTATATAACATGATATACGTTTGCTGAAAGAATGAATATTATATCATGGGTGTAATCTTCTCCATAAGGTTATCCAGGGACCATGTAAAGCATATAAGTCATGTCTTCTTTAATCCCCCATCATACTGATTCAGTGCTTTATACTTGGTAGGTGATATTCCTGTAGACTTGAAATGTGAGAAGTAGCAATGGGTTATTTTCATAACCTACTTAATGCCTACTTGTTTTAAATGGAGAATGAATTAATCTTGTAATTTTAAAAGTTCTTAAATATAGCAAAATGCTTTCTGTCCTACAAAATGTACATCATTTCCCATTATCATTACTGTCTTAATTGATATATTTCTCCTATTCCTTTTTACTGGTAAAAAGGAAGAAGACAATGGAATATATGTGTCTGCTTACAGTATTCTTTTAGGGGTATCTAATAGGAAAAATGAAAAGTGGTAGCTTTTGAAAAAATTTCTTTTAAGAGAAATATTTTAGGGAAGAGGAACAAGTATACTGTACTGTATAGTAGTACAAAGGGGGGGGGCAGTCCTGGAGTGTTGAAAGTTAGTCATTGAAATATTATCCAAATCTCTTCATTTGGTTTTTCTTTCCCACTTCTATCTTCTGTGAGAAAGGGAAATAGAATAGGACAAAGAACCAAACAGGTCACTTTTTTTCATTATTGCCCCATGTTATTCCTGAGCCAATAGGTGTAATTGAAAGGTGACAGGGTAAAAGCTCCCTAATTCCAGAAGTGTAATTCCGCCTTCTCATTGTAACATGAGTATTTCGTAAGTTGGCTAAGCAAATTCAGGTATGTTGGCTGCTTACTGCTCCAGGCCCATCTCACACTGAGAGGGGAGAGAGATAAACCCATGGAGAACAGGTTACTGAGCGTTGTTGGTCACCAAGAGAAGTCCTGATACTCCAGGGCAAGTGTGTAAGGAACGTTAAAGATTCTCTAGGACTGAGACCGGAGTGCTTTATGACAAGTCTTTATATGAGCATGTCATTCCTTCATCTCCCTAGTGATGAAGAAGAGTAATTATAAGTAACACAAGGTGAGGGAGTAAAGCTGTATTGCAGGGATATTGCTGGCACCCCTTGCCTGATTCCTTTATCGTTTCTTAGGAGCACATTAGCCCTCTGCTGAACTCTTTCCCTGGCCACACAATTCCCAAATGGTAAAGGCCATTTTAAGTATTCATGTGGGACAGTTTTTTCTTCTGTAATTTTTTTTTAACATCTTTATTGGGGTATAATTGCTTCACAATAGTGTGTTAGTTTCTGCTTTATAACAAAGTGAATCAGTTATACGTATACGTATGTTCCCATATCTCTTCCCTCTTGCGTCTCCCTCCCTCCCACCCTCCCTATCCCACCCCTCCAGGCGGTCACAAAGCACCGAGCTGTTCTCCCTGTGCTGTGGCTGCTTCCCACTAGCTATCTACCTTACGTTTGTTAGTGTGTATATGTCCATGACTCTCTCTCGCCCTGTCACAGCTCACCCTTCCCCCTCCCCATATCCTCAAGTCTGTTCTCCAGTAGGTCTGCGTCTTTATTCCTGTCTTACCCTTTGTAATTTTTTTAATGACACATTTTATTTGTATTGTCACCTCCCTTGATCACGAGCCCCTAGAAATCAGGGATCCAATTCATTTCACTAACATTGGTTTAGATACTTAGGATTAGCAGTGAACAAAGCACACAAAGATCCCTATCCTTAGGGCGTTTACTTTCCAGTTCAAGGCGACAGGCAAAGTTTAAAAAGGGGGGGAAGTGTATATGTATGACGGTAAGGGCTGTGTCAAAAACAAAATGGGGAAGAGAAATAGGGAGTGTGCTGAGAGGGAGAAAGGGGAGGTTGCAGTGCAGTTGTGAAAGGGTAATCAGAGAAGACCTCACCAAAAAGATGAGTCAAGAGCTGAAGATGGTGAGGGATAAGCCACTCGGGGTGAAGAGAATTGCAGGCAAAGGAAAATAGCAAATGAAAAGACCTGGGGGCAGGGGCATGCTCAGTGTTTGCAGAAACCAGCAAGGGCCCGGAGAAGGTGGGGCAGAGAAAGCAGCAACTAGAACAGCAAGAGGTAAAGTCAAGAAGATGACAGCTGAACAGGTCACGTAGGGCCGCGTAGTGTGTGGAGTGCCTTGTGAGGAGTTTGGGTAGTACTCTAAGTAAGATGGAAGCCACCGGAGGGATTTTTAGCCAAAGAATGATAGGTTTATGACCTGTTTGAGAATTTCTGATTACCGTTAGGAAAAAGACTTGGGGGGGAGGGGAGAGGGAGCCAGGCTAGAGATACTGATGACTCCAACCTGGATGGCATTAGTGTAGATGGGAAGAAACGATCAGATTCTGGTTCAAGGTAGCCAATAAGATTTGCTCATAGATCTAACTATGTGGTGTAAAAAAAGGAGTCAAAGTTTGGCACCTGAGCAAACTAGAAGCCTGGAGTTGTAGTTAAGGTGAGGAACCTGGGGGCGGCGGGTGGGGGGTGGTGGCGTTCAGCAGGACTGGAGACAGATGAAGAGCCTCGCTTTTGACAGGTTAAGTTGGAAGTGCCTGTTAAGCATCCAGATGGAGGCGTCAGAGCCGCGGACATCCGGACCTGGAATTCAGGAGTGCGTTCTGGGCCAGGCACAACATTTGGGATTCATGAGTGGATAGGTGATATTTACAGCTGTGGGACTGGATGAGATCATCAAGGAAATGAGTGCTGCTAGAGAAGAAAGAAGTCTGGGCACTCCAACATTAAGAAGCTGAGGACAGACACGAGGAATCAGCAAAGGAACCCAGGAAGGAGCAATCAGGAAGTAAAAAGGAGAAGCCTTGGAGAGCGTGGGGACCTGAAAAGGAGGTGAAAAGTTTCACGGAGGTGGGAATGATCTACAGCTTCAGATGTGACTGATGAGCCACCTAAGGTGCGGATGTGGACCGAAATGGCCATTTTATTTAGCAACTGACTGATGGCAAGCATCGTTTCGTTGGAGTGGCGAGATCAAAAGCTCTGTTGGAGTAGGTGCCAAAGGTAATAGAAACTGTAGACTTCTGACAGTTTTGCAATAGAGAGATGGAGAGGAGTTTTCTTTTTTTAAGATGGGGAGAATTATACCGTATGTTGATGGGAAAGATAAACAGGGAGAAACGGATGAGTAGGGCAGAGAAGCAATGTCCTTGAGAATATCATTTGTGCTTTACTGGGGGTGTTTCCAAAACTCCCTGCACTTCCCTTGGACATTTCTTTCTCTTCCTGAATAGACTAGGAGCTCTTGGGAAGCACAGTGTCCCCACTTAAAGCAGTACTGACCTTCACGAAACTTGAGCTCTACTAGTTAGGCAGGAGAAGATGGGATGTAGCACACAAGTGAAGTGATTGTCCTTTTCTGGGAATGCAACATCTCATCCCATCCATAGTTAATAGAACAAGCAGAGGGCAAGGGGATAGGTCCAGGCTGGAGGGTAGATGTGGTAGTGGGAAGCTTTCTTGTGGCTTCTACGCCTCCACGAAGTAGGAAGTGGTTATTGGCTGAAAGGGAGGATCGGGGGACCAGACCTCATGTGTCTGTGTGACTCCTCTGTGCCCAGGAGAGTGGTCATTTATTGTCAAGAGAATAAATGAATGGTTAAGTGAATTGTTTAGCTAGATGGGCCTTTGATTTTATAGTTACATGTTAATAATGAACAAGTAATTAAAATTCCCCTAGTGTCTGGAATGGCTGTTCTTCATCAAGTATGGTTAGCAAATATTAGCTGACTTGAATCTTGAGCACCTTAATATTTTCTTTCCTTGAAGTGATTTTCCTTGTCATTGAGGAATCTACCTTGATACCAAACTTAACTAGATATAAATTTTTAAATCAACAAATTTAAGTATTTATAACTAATGCTGCTTTACATGCTGGAAGCGGGAGAAACTTACATTTCCCAAAGAGCTCATCAAAGTCTAGTCAGGAAAAGAGATGGCCTAGGTAAGCACAGAGAGCTCTCAGGAAAATGGCTTATCAAAAATCCTTTCTTGCCCATTCAGATGATTCTAGAAAATAGAGCAGTGTTTACCCCAGGTCTACTTTGTAACGTAGTAGTGAGAGAAGGATGCAGAGATGCCAACTCCTGTTACCCTGACTTCTACCCCTGGTTCCATGGGAAGACACTTCCAGTTCCAGGCCTTCTATCCCTTTACCTTACTCAGGAAGTAGGGAATTTGAAGGGCAAGTTTCATTTCCAGAGAACCCATGGGGCAGTGAGCTAAGGACCAGGACTCATACCTTCTATTATGTTTCTCTTTCCCTGCTCCTGTCCTGACTTCCTGCTTCCAAGGTTCATACATAAGAAATGGGGCTCTTCTTAGCTTATTTTCTGTGAAAACCTGGTCAGTGACAGACCCGAAACATCACAATTGGCTCAACCACTTAATTTTGCCTAGAGAGTCAGGAATTAAGAAATACTTAGTCAGCTTTTTTCCTGATTGAGTCTTGCTGAACAGTACTTTTGCTGTGTGATTATTGCACACTTATACCCAACTAATTATCTGAACTTAAATAGGGTATGACTCTTCTTTCTTAACCTAAATTAATCATAATAATATTCTTTAGACTATCTGTCACACTTATACAGGCTAATAGTTGCTGGCTTTTCACCTTATTTCTGAAGGATAGCATGTTTGGATTCTGTTCTCAGATTTTTCAGTGCTAGGTCTAATTCAGGCCCTTATCTGCAGGAGTCTTTTAAGTCACCCTCTTGTCTATACAAAGGACTCCAATCTCTTCTTCATGCTGAGGTCACATTAATCTTCCCAGAGTAAGCACACTCCTTGCTCACAGACTTCAGTGGCTGCCCACTGTTTTCAGAGTCAAGTCCAAACTCCTTAGAAGCCCAGCTTTCTGTCATGACATCAGTACGCCCCCATACGATGAAGCAGCATCGATTTCAGTAGTAGGTTCAGATGCACTGGTTTTTAGTAAAATACCAGAGTCATTCTGGCCAATGGCAGCCGTTCTATCTATCACTTAAAAATATTTTCTCAGAGAAATAGCAATAGTGACTCATTGAGAAAACTTCCTTAATCTTCTGACTCTTCTTCAAGGCCTTTCTGCTCATAGGACTGACTACAACTCTTTGATGCTCTGACACTTTTATAATTTCTTTTACTACTAGCGGTTCAAAGTATTGATGCATATAACCTTGTTGCTGGCTGTGTTAAGTTTCAAGCATCAGAAAATAGATTGCTTAAGATACTTTGCTTGGCACACCAGTATTTTATATCTGAATTGATATACTTGTTACTTCAAGACAGATGGTGCATTGCTTCTGTGCCTAATAGCATTTGGCAGTGCTGAAATTTAGCCTTCTGTTCAATCCAGAATAATTCAGTGATGAGTGGGCAACTTTGTGCTTTTTATTTTTATTTTTTTGCTGGATTTGAATATTTGGAAGTGTTTTAGCTTACTTACTAACTATATGTAAGCGCCTTCATAAAATGACATTCCAAGTGTAGGCAAGTACATAATCAGCGGATGAGCACTGTGTATCAGTTTGGCGTTTGGCACCACTTGTTTCTATTTTCATTATAGTGATATGTTTCTAGAAAGATTAACGAGTATTCGGCCACATTTAAACATGGGCACAAAACTTTCCAGGTTTAAAGTTAACTGTTAGGCTAAGGAGAGTTAACATCAAAGGGGAGGGTTTGCAAATGTTGTTGAAGTGAGTCTAAAGGAGCAGAGGTTTTTAGGTCTCATGTTGATTGTCTCTCCTCAGTTTCATTTGATTCCCCTGGTTAATAACCTCTCCTCAGGCACCTTGCTAAGACAGCCATTTCGTTATTTAAGGCCTGGCTGGAAGATTGCAATAAATAGCATCTCTAAAGCCCTGTATTTTTGTTACTTAAATTAGAAATCGTTTTGTATTCTTTCTTATTTGCAGCTTGTTAGAGCTTTCCTAGTGATTTGCTGGAAATGTATTTTCTCTCCGTGTATTTTCAAAGTAGGATTTATGTAATTCTGTGGTTATCATTAGGGGAAGACTGGGTGTTAGGATGCCAAAAGCCCACAACATGAGAACACTCCAGTGGGGACATCTGAAGAGAAACAGCAAAAGCACCGTCCTTCTGCACTTGGTTGTGGGTTCTGTTTGTTGATGGAGGATGTTGATGGTTGATTTAGGAGAGGGCACTGTGATGTGGAGAAAACGTCCATCCCATTTGAGCTTTGGGAAAAGGTTTACTCCTTTGAGCTGGTGTTAAAGATACTGTATTGCCTGCTCTCCTAATTCTGGAAGGATAAAGAGATCAATAAAAAGTTTCGTCGGATTCTGTAAGTCAGACCTGTTTCTATTTTTTCTACATTTCCAGAGAAGCCAAGATCACAAAGACTGGGGCATTCTGTATTACTATTGATTCTATAATGTTACTGTAAATTCTTTTTCTGACAGTGATATATTGTGCACAGGTACTCTGACCACTTCTCTAGATTCATTTCGTATAACACACCCATGGACTGAACTTCAGAGTCACCGCTTCTTTAGCATCTACAACTTGTCTGGAAGTTGTCTGGAACATGTCTGGAAGACTCAGTTCCTGTCTACTGTGTAGTGGCATACCTGGGACAACGGAACTAGAAGAGTGACTTAGGAGGACACACTTACACCCAAAGGACTCACGGCTTCTCTGAAAATCCCTGCAATCTGCTTATTTAACACAGTAGGGATAGTAACCTTAGCTCTTAAGTCCGGGTCCTGCCCAGGAATCTTTAAAATCATCATTTCCAAAATAAAACGTTACCTTCAAATAAAGTATTTATTACACATATATGAAAACTAATTACCAAGAGTTGTCACCTGACATATTTTGACACTTTGTCTTGATAGAAATGAATAGAGAGATCACAACTTTTAAATTTTAGTTGTATTATCACTTAGAGTAATTAAAGGTCATTGATGTATCCACAATAGTTACTTCATGAGTAAAACACTGCAAGAGTAGTTATTTCAGTTCTAACTCCTGGGTCTTCAGATTCTGAACTCTAGGGTCAAAATAGTTTAATTAAACACCAGTCTGTGATAGAGTAACTAAGCTTTCAAATTTCTTATGTACTGTCTTATTCTGTCAGTGGATTTTTTTTTTTTTCAACTTCTCTGGGCCTGACTTTCCTCAATTATATAACTGAACAAAAAACAATGAACAACACTGCAGAAATGTTGGGAAAATGATGGGAGAATTTTGTTTAGTAGTAAAACACTGAGCAGTGTAAAGTGTCTGGAGAGACTTTTTTTAAGCAGTAAAACAATGCAATTGCAAATTGTATGGATAATTATATTTTTGAGTACAGCATGAAGCTTCACTATTAGAACATTGTTTTTGTGCTAATTGGTTGTGTCGCATCGCAAATTGTATGGATTATTATATTTTTGAGTGCAGCATGAAGCTTCACTATTAGAACATTGTTTTTTCTTGTGCTAATAGGTTGTGTCGCATCTTTTTTTGTTGTTTTTTGTTTGTTTGTTTTTGTCTCTGGGCTCTGAAGATTGGAGTTTACTCTTAATTGCCAAGAAGGACATAAGTGAGTATATTTCTTTTTTTTAAATTTAACAGACCAATAATGGGTACATATTTATTTCAGAGTGTTTGATTATAATTAAGCAATGTAGATGCTGTAAGATTCTTCTAGATTTTACACTTGAGAGCTGGTCTGGTCTAATCATTTCTAGATGATTCTTCTGATTCCCAGACAAAAATGAAAGACTGAAGGAATTAAAGAATTTAGACTCATTCTGGGTGTGGTGGGAACAAACTCATGCACGTTCTTCTCTAGAGAAAAATCACACTTTCCTAATCCTTGAGGTTTCTTTTAATCCCATGTTTCCTCCAGACCAACAGTAAGATGTTTTCACTTTCTTTCTTTTTTTTCTTCTTTCTTTTTCTTTTTTTTTTTTTCCTCCAGAAGAGGTGTGGTGGAAGGGTCTGCCAGAACCAGAGGCTAAGCACACAGCAGTATAAAACAAATTCTTTATTCCAGCTTCCAGAATTCATCCTCTTCAAACTTTCCTGTTCACTGGAATAACGAAGCCATTAAACAGTGGTGTCAAGAAGTCTCATCCAGTGGTTGAAGCTCGGTAGAAAACAAGGAAGCAGGCAGGTGTGGATCCGGTAGACCAGCTGCACTCAGATCTTCCCACTTTCACTAAAGGGGGTGGGGAAGTGGGGAGACAAAATTTAAATTAAATTGGTACTGAAGCAGATCTGATGTGACTGTGACAATCTTCCAGTGAATATTTGTTTATCTTAATTTAAATAGTCACGTGTTAAAAATGTGAGTGTCAGATTTACTTCCTCCCAAGGCCACTCAGCTATGCTTCTTGTAGTCTTTGGAAGGGATGAAGAGGAAACACAGAGCCACACTTTAATGATGGTGCTAGACGTTTGTGAAAACTAAGTGTAATTGTAGAAACATTTTATTTTATTTTATTTTTTTTTTTTTTTTGCGGTACGCGGGCCTCTCACTGCTGTGGCCTCTTCCGTTGCGGAGCACAGGCTCCGGACATGCAGGCTCAGCAGCCATGGCTCACGGGCCCAGCCGCTCCGCGGCATGTGGGATCCTCCCGGACCGGGGCACAAACCTGTGTCCCCTGCATCGGCAGGCGGACTCTCAACCACTGCGCCACCAGGGAAGCCCGAAACATTTTATTTTATATTTTTATTCCAGAGTAAATGCAGTGTACTAAGTGAGCAGGTTTAGATAAATGTTTCGTGATATGCCAAAAAGGTTACACATACATTTGCTTAAAGAAACTCTCCCTCGATTTAATAAAATTCTAGCCACAAAGAGGTACAAAATTTAACTCACGGGATGTAATGAAAAATCTAGAAAACTTACTTCCCACACATTTTCCTTCCCTTCCCTCCCTTCCCCTGCCTTGTCTTCTCCCCCCTCGCTGCCCCCCCCCCCCCCCCCCCCCCCGCCCAGCTTTGCTCACCATGGTTGTAGGAAAAGAAGAGCAGCTGAGCACATAGGTATGTTGTTCCTTTAAACTCTGAATCAGAGGGAGGTTTTCTGGGATCTCCCAAAGCTACAGTGCTGAGGAGCTTGTTGCTACCCACCGCACATCATCCCACGACTTCTGATTAAATGTCTTGAGAATTGGCCGGTATTTTTAATTGAACAAGGGAAAACTTAAATATACAGGAAGTGTACCTTTGTTTTTTAATTCATTTGTATATTTTCTTGATGCTTCGCATAAAGACCAAAAGGTGCTTTTGCTTCTCTTTGCCCCCACCAGAACTGTGGAGTTATTGTGGGGTGTATGGTATTCCATAGCACACCATAAATCTCCACTAGATGTCAGTGTGTCACCAAGTGAAACCAGTTCAGCGCGCTCTCCAAACCTGTTTTTGAAACATTGAAAATGGGAACTCATCTATAACTTTTTAACCTGAATGATACAGAGAACTTTTAGTATACAGGTTAATAATAAGTTATATTTGTCAATCAATCCTAATAAAAATGAAACCTTTAAAAAATGTTGTACTTTTCATTTGAGGATTTTAAAATGCTTTACTTATTCTAGTTTTTGCAATGATATCCCCAAAGAGATAGAATGCAAGTATTCATTTTACATTTTACAGTAAAGTACCTGAAGTGCAAGGGGACAAAATGATTGGCTCAAGATCACACAGACGACATCTGCTAAACCCAGGCTGGTATTTCTGCCATCACAGAACCTACTCTACCTAAATAGTGCTGCTTGCTCCTTTGGCATGGAAAGTGTACTTGATGCAGATGCCCTTTATTTCTCACGTGTATTAACCACTTTGCCTAAAAAACAAGCTCAAGAAAAGTGGAATGATAATTAAGAATGATTGAAGATTATTGATTCAATTAGTATGGAGATGTTTAAGATGGAATTTTAAGGTTTTATAAAGATTGCACAAAGAAAATGTGTTAAACGATGTAGATAACTTTAAAAATTTATAGCAGTGTTTTACCTATGCTATTTTACAGATGGTGAACTCAGACCAATGTTAGCCTTGTCATAGTTTATATGCTCCAATGCAGAAGGAAAGAAACGCAGTTGTAGTTTGGTCTGGAAGGTTGAAGCTCTTGGGTATTTTGGGATTGATGGACATATTGCATTTTGTAGGTTTTACACTGTATAATTTTCTTAAAGAGGAGTATACATACAGTCCTGTATATGAGGATTTAAATAGTGATTTTATCAAAATTGTGTAAATACACAAGTTACAACTATGTAGAAATCATGTTTGTGGATAGAGATTAAAAGATAACACATTAGGGTGGTGAGATTATGGGTGAATTTAATCTTCCCCTCTATATGTGGTAACATTGTTTTTATAATATAAAGGGGAAAATGGTTTTTATTGTCTTGTAAAAATTTGCCACAATCTCCACTTTAGAAAGGCTTGTTTCCTGTCAATGAGGTACCTTGTAAACAACTGAAATTCAAAAGATTTGGTTTGGTTTATTTACTTCAGTTCTAGTTTAATCACAGAAACCAAGGTTAAACTGGCAGAAGTACATATTTTCAAACCTTACTGGGAATTTTGAGCGAAAATAAATGATTGCCCCAATCCCAGCAGGCTGTTTGCTGGCAATGTTCAGTGCATTGTCGATGTTCATACTGATGAAGAAATGTTTAATAAATGTAGCTGTCTTCAATTTGTGTTTTCCTTTGAAACGGTGCAAGGTTAAAAGAGTCACCAGTAAAGTTCAAGAGATTTTCAAAATTAAAAATTAGAATAGCTGTTGATTTTGCATGCTTAGACCTATGTTTTGGTTGAGAACTTGTATTTCTCAAATCATGCATGGATCAAATTGAGGTATAAAATAACATTTCACATATGTGAAAGAAAACTTGTACTTTTATGATATGTCGCACTTAAGTAATAACAGTGTAGCCACCCTTGAATTGTGTATAAAAGCTTCATGGGCAATAATAAAACTTATACAACTGATTAGTGATTATCCGTTGGAGAAGTCAGGCATGTGTATCGGAATTGCCTAGAAAACTTTTTTAAACCCATGTTTCCCTGCCACCATCCCCATCCTGTGATCACAGATTTCCAGATTTGGCGCTGGGGTGGGTGGGTGGAGAACGCAAGAGGGCGCGGTTCCAGGACTTTACAAGGTGCTGCAAAGTACTGGTGCCGATGGGGCCTTCAAAGTCACTCCCACCCCATGCGTGCCCTCAGTTTGAGTTATATTCCTGGGCTCCTGGAGCCGCTAAAACGCCTTGAATACTGGACTCACAGTTGGCTAGAGTTATTCAGTAGTTGTAACAAACCTAGGGGATAGCTGAATGGAGTTGATAGGCTCCCATTTGGAGATGAATTCTTTGTTCAATCAGTTCCTGTTAAATAGGAAGGTAAGGAATCCAGGGGGAAGACCAGGACCAGCTCAGCCTCCCTCATGCCTGATTTGTAGCATATCAAATACTCCAGCTCCCACAGAACCTTTATTTTCTCTACCAGTTTCTCACTGTGCTTAGAATCCCAC
Organism: Monodon monoceros; assembly: GCF_005190385.1. Lineage (NCBI taxonomy): Eukaryota > Metazoa > Chordata > Mammalia > Artiodactyla > Monodontidae > Monodon > Monodon monoceros. The sequence goes on along the minus strand of NW_021703772.1, from coordinate 52,149,057 downwards.
CATTAGATTCATTCTTGGGCTTAAAATATAGGCATCTCCAGAAATCTTAACTTTTTAATGCTGACATTACAGGAATCAGTAACATTGAGTTTTATTAGTTTTATCAGGAACTCTACACTAAAGCTCATTAGCTCAGAAAAATCACTTCTCACCCCTGACACCTGGCTGAAGCAAATTGTTGGGTAAATGGGGATTTTGATAAGGGAAAGAGGGAAAAGAAGCCTAGAGCATTCTAGCTACTACTTGAGAAGACAGGGAGAAGGGGGCAGGGGCTGATTGCCCAAGGGAGTACCCTCCGGGGCGCACAGAGGAAATCGATTAACTAAAATGCAGGCTCTGATTGGAGTTGTGGTCAGGAGAGTCTGCATTGCAAGCTCCTAAGTGAGGCCCCTGCTGCTCGTGTGGAGGAGCTTCATCTCCTTCACCTATTGTCTCTAGCCAAGTCCTACACCCAGCACGCAGGGGCCCAGAAGTTCTTGTTATTGCACTTCAGTGAGACTGAGAATCACCTGGAGAGCTTGTTAAAGCAAAGTCCTGGGCCCTTCGTCAGAGATTCTGATTCAGTTGGTGAGGGCCGCGAGTTTGCCTTTCCAGTTGCTGATGCCTGGGACTGAGTAGCAATGCTTTAGACAGCACATCTCCGAGCCGCGTCTGCAACCCTGGCAGAGCACCCGATACCCCAACATATGCCGAAGTTCTAAGTCGTGGGCGCTTCCCGACGTGCTGCAAAGGTGAGCCCAGCATCCTCATATTTGCCAAAACATCATCTAGGAGATCTCCCATTCAGGCTCTCGTGATGTTGTGTTTCTTGTTTTTGCAAACTTAGTCACACACAGGTGGATCAAGATTTTGTATTATGTCTTGCATACTAATGTATCAGGAGGATAAAGAATAAAATTCAGTAGGCATGGGACTTCAAAATCATTTTGATCAGTTTCCTGGCCTTGGTGGGTTGAATTGGTTGAAATCCACAACCTGCTTATGGATGCACAGCAGGAGTTAGGAATGATACTGTTTTGTTTGTTTTGCGGTACGCGGGCCTCTCACCGTTGTGGCCTCTCCCGTTGCGGAGCACAGGCTCCAGACGCGCAGGCTCAGCGGCCATGGCTCACGGGCCCAGCCGCTCCGCGGCATGTGGGATCTTCTCGGACCGGAGCACGAACCCACGTCCCCTGCATCGTCAGGCGGACTCTTAACCACTGCGCCACCAGGGAAGCCCTGATACTGTTTTAAATATGGCAGACGTTTCCTGGCAAAATCTCTTAAAAACTTTGATAGAAATATTTTAAGAACTTGGAAATTCTTAGGGGTTTTGCTTGGTTTGTTTTTTGTTTTTGGAATTTAAGAATTCAACACATTGAAAATGAAAAAAACATCCGCAGAGTACTGGAAAAAATTTTTTCACGTTCTTGTCTCCTTAGAATGATGCTTATTATATTCTGGTTAAGCTGAAGGATAAAGATGGGGCTAAGTATAAAAGTATTTTAAGTTAACTTGAAAGAAATTTCAGTCTTAACTATTACTGAAACAGCTTAAAATACAGAACAGATTATTGTTTGCAACTAGCAGTTCCCTTTCCATTTTAATCAGTTCCTTTCTTCGGTATCTTTGAGTGTTATCTTTATTATGAGAAAATATGGTTACAGTTCCTCGACCTTCATATAGCAGTATTTAATAATTAAGGGTTATCAAAATTTGTCTCAAAGATTAACTATGCTAAATATTATTTTAAAATATATTTTTAAAATACATTAAATATAGTTTTCTTTCATTTTTAAATCAGTTTTACTTTTATTAATATGTAGCTCTCCTCTTTGAGCTATAGAGTGTTTTGATTTGTAAAATTTCTCTCAGCGGGCATGCATTTAAGAACATTAGCTTACCTCGTTGGAGATTTGTGAGAACTGATAAAAAAGTACCCCATGCCACAGCTGGGTATTATAACTGGAAATAGCTGAGAAGCCTTGGTTTCATAACAACATAAGAACATGGACTCAATGAAACGACTAGAATAAGGTTTGTTAAATGTTGCTTGTTAGAGTCTGGTCTACTTAGCAGTGCTAATCTCAATAAATCTATCAAGAGCTCATTTCTTTTCCTTCCATATTTACAGAAACCTCTATGTCATCTACTATAATGGATGGATTTCTTAGGTAGCTTTCAGTGTTAGTAGTTCAGTTACATTACCAACTGTTCTATCACTATAAAAGATTGTCAAATGGGAAAACTTCAATATCCCACCAACACAGGCCACTTTCCTTTGTTATATGCTCTCCATAAGCAGGCTTTTTTCTTAGCAGAAATCGCTTTAGTCTGTAACTAAGGTATTTTCTTATTTGTGTGTCTATTTGACTATCCATCGTCCTCACCTGGGCTTCTGAGCGCATGTGCACAAGGACCATGCCTTATGCTTCATTGCAAGCCCCGGGCCCAGCATAGTGGTAGCAGCTCAAACTACTTTTGATAGCAGTTATCTGCTACGAAAGGTTTTTCATAGTTGAGAGGTTAGTTTTCTACTACTGTGTTAGGGACTTGAAGCTTCCATTGTGTTCCTTCTCCTGGGAAAAGTGAACCACCATCCCACCCCCTGCCCACAACCCCTCCACTGGAGCCCATCATCAAAGGAGTTAGCTAGCCAGGCACACTCTTTCTAATGCTTCTGAAATTGTTTTGAGTTGTCTCTTACCATTCTCAACCCAACCCAGCCTGAGCATTCTCTCCGAGCTCTGGCAGGGAGATATGTGCTCATCAACCAGGCTGGGTCCTACCTACCTATGTTCCAGATCCTCTTTGTCCTGCCAAGCACTTCTGCCACTCCCTGGCACAATTTCCTGTGAGAGAGGGCAAGGGGGATTTTGACTAGGAAAATGTACATTCCTATCTTAAAATGTGACATGAAGGAAATATACAGAAACAAATGTTTTGCATCAAGTTTATTTCTACGTTTAGCATTATTGCTTCTTGGGGGAGGGGGTTGTAGATATAAAACGTTTTACAAGTTTTATGAGTTTAAAATAAACCTTGGGCCATCTGTACCATTTCAATTTCTGTTTTTAATAGGAAAACTTTGGCTTTTCCCCACCCTGGTTTTCATCAAGATAATACCTCCCTTTCCTCTATTCTTATGGTATATGTTTTCACAGTATAATCTTGTTATCTGGATTAATTAAATCTTTAGTTTTGTTACGGAACCAAACTTTGGTCCACTCGCCTGTGTGCAGTAAAACCAATATACTGAAACCGGGTTGTGGTGAAGCAAAGTGTAGCATTTACTGCAGGGTGCCAAGCAAGGAGTCCAGGACAGCTAGTGCTCAAAAACCCCGAACTCCCTGAAGGGTTTCAGCAAAGCATTTTTAAAGACAGGGTGACAGAGGGACATCCCAGCGTATGTGATCAGCTTCTGGGCAATTCTCTGATCAGTTGATAGTGAGGTAACAGGGCCATGTTACAGGGATTAACATTATCAATCCTTAGGCTCCAGTAGTCTGGAGGGCTACATGGTGTGGGTTTTAGCATCTGTAAAACAACTCAGGAAATGTGTATCAGGTACTATTATCTAGGTACTTCAGAGAGAAGCTAAAGCAGAGGATATTGGGGAGAGGTCTGTCCCTGGAAGGCCCCATAGTGTCCTACTCAGTTACAGTTTTATGCTCAGTAGAGAGGAAGTGTGATTTGATCATTACCTTAAAGCTTTTAACAAGGGTTTGTTTTTCCAGTTTATGAGAAGCAGACAAAATTTGATTAGTTAAATTTGTCAGTGTCACACAGTAAGATGGTGCATAGAGTGTGGCAGTTAACCACATGGTCTCTTTACCCCATGTTAGCTGTTTAACCTTGGGTAAATTACTTAACCTCTCTGTGGTTTAAATTTTTCATCTGTAAGATGTACATCACAATAGTATGTATTTTTTAGGGTTGCTATAATGAGATACAGGTTGTCAGTGCTGCTGAAAACTCAGCCTCTGTGCACCAGTGCCGAATCGAATCTCAGAGACAGATTTTTTGGTGAAGTAGAAAAGAATCGCTTTATTGCTTTGCCAGGCAAAGGGGGACACAGCGAGCTCCTTCCCTTGAAAACTGTGTGTCCCAACCCAGGGGAATTTGGTAAGGAGTTTTATAGCAATGGTTCAATGGTGGGGTTGCTGATAGGATTAGGGTATGTGCAGGGCCTGCACTCCTTTCATCTGGTCTCAGGCAATCTCTCCATGAGCTTCTCTGGTTTCTTTAATCTGGCCTCAGGTGGTCTTCTCTGGAGTGAAGAATGCTAACTCCATTTGTTGGGGGTTTCGGGATTGTAAAGAGCTTAAAGATATTGTTATGTGTCTCCCTTGAGGTGGAACCAGGACCCTGCCCCAAGGCTGCACTATTGTTTCTTGACTGCCCCTCCCTTGTCTCTGCATCCCCTCCCTTCCCTGATTAGCAACTGTTTGAATCTGCCCTTTGGGACTCAGGGAAGGTCATGAAGGCTAGAGTCTGTTCCCTACAAACAAGGAACAGGGTACAAAAAGGCTTTCATGCCCAGGAATCCCACAGGGTCCTGCTCGCTTTCATCAGGAGTGTAGTGTAACTCTACACGAGCCTGGCACAGTTAGGTGCTCCATCAATGTCAGTTACTGTGTTTTTCGAATGTACAATAGCAAACAGCTCCTCATAACCTTTATTTTCAGAAAAGGAACCCTATTTCCTAGACAATCTGACGAGTTCTTTTTCTAGCTCTAATTGCATGATTAACTGCACCTACTCCAGCCTCTCATAGGGGGCTTATTTCTTTACTTAGCGTCAGCATTTCTGACCATAGATGAACTTAAAGAAGATGGAACAGTAAATCCGTGGGCGACTTGTGTTGTGGAAGTCTTCCTTGTCATGATGTTGCAAAAGGATCCATGCCTCCACCCAAATCCCAGAACACCTTCTTGTAGTAACTTCATGAGGCTGTCTTGTATTTGGCAAATGTCTGAATAAATCTCTTAACCATTGTCAGGTCCTAAATGTGTTTAACCCAGTTGAGGGCAGATTTCCTGACTAGGTACAATGGACCAGTCCCTGGGGCCCGTGCCTGCTGCTTTTCTTTTCCTGCCAGTTGTAAGTGTGCCACCACCAGGTATATAATTGTGCTCTCAATAATTGGCATTCAGACCTTTAGAACTTGGCTCTAGGAATTGGCAGCAACAAGAATAAGGCAATGAAATTCTTTTTCCTTTCAGTCATCACTTTCTATTTTGTATAATTGGACTCTTTAATATCTAGGCCCATCATTTATCGCAGATATATTGATTCCTGAGACTCACTTATTTTACAGTGCCTTCACTTTATCTGACCTAAGATACCTGTGAAATGGGTGATTCCCTTTCCCTTTCCTCAGGGGTAAGCCCCAGGGGGTAAGCTGGCAGTGGGCATTGTTTTGCACAGGCCTTAGGAGCCTCAAGAGAGGGCAGGGATAGGTATTGGCTATATGCTTTAAGGATCATGTCCATCTTCAGGACTCCACCCAGACCTTGTGTTAAAAGGTCACTCTAACTCCTAGAGCCTGGATCCAGCTGAAGAAGGAGCTGAGCCATAGGGCGCAATGCAGGTGTGCAGTGTTGTGGTTTTGACAGCACGGTGTGGCATCCAGCTGCCTTGTTACCCGCAGGAAGCCTGTGCAGCACTGAATGATCAAAGGCTTTGTGACATTCTAAAAGCCAGAGACATCATCCTCTCTCCTATAGAGGAATAGAAGGGGAAGAACACTCTAGATAAAGGAGGCGTCAAGTATAAAGGCCTGATGGAGCTGATGGTGTGGGTGAGGTTTCTAGGGGCAGAGTTGGTCGACTTGCTGACTAATTGGATAAAAAAACTGGAAGAAGTGGGTGAATGTTTTTAAATGACCCTGAACCTTCTAGTTTGGATGACTTGCTACATAGTCATGCAGTCAGTCAAGAAAGGAAATGTATTACTAAAGAAGGGAGTCAGAGTAAGAGAGGGTGAGAACTCAGTACAGCTATGCCTTGTCACCTCCATATGGGATTTCTTTGATTCCTTTTTAAAAAACCTCAATATAGGAGATTTTATTGAGACTAAGTACTTGCCCAAGGTTGCAAAGCTAAAGTGGCAGAACCAAGATTCAAACTCAGGACCCTGCAACTACAAAGCCAATGACCTTTCGTTACACCAAAGAGAATAGACCATAAGGCACAGTATCTTGGGATGTTTCTTATGCTGCAAGCACTGTGCCCCAATTCTAAAGATGATCCTATGTATTGAAATGCCCCCCAAATTAATTATTGTGAGGACTCAATGTCTGCAACAACCTGCCCAGTCAGACTTCCTCCATTTACATAAAATGCTATTTATGTAATTAAAGAGAAAGTTATCCACACAATTGAACCACCAAAAATGCAGCACTGAAGTGTTTTGCTGTTTTGATAATTACAAGTTTGCACGGGAGCCTTGAAACTGAGCATCAAACGTTCTGTACCAAATCGACTGCCAGTTCTATGACCTTGTTATAGCGAACCTCCCTTACTGGAAATCTTCATAATTAGAGCCCATCCTTCCCTAGCGCAGCATGCTGTTGCAGACACGATTAACGACCTCGGAGCCCAGATTGGCTCAGGTCCTGAGCAGTATTGGCGGGAGACCCATCAACATTATTTCCATTTCTCACTATTGAGAACATAGGCCCCATGTTGTCCAAGATCCAAAGCAGTGTTTCTTAAACTGTGGTTCCACAGCTCCGCATTTGGGCTGAAGCTAATATACGAGTGCTTGGGCCCCGCTCCAAATGTATTCACAGAAATTATTGCAGAGTGATCCAAGAATCTGCATTTTAATAAACGTCCAATATGATTTTCACGTATGCTGTTTGAAACAGCTGGTCAAGATGTGTGTAGACAGACCACTGTTACAATTGTGTTGGTGACGGCAGAGGGATTCCTCCCAGGGGAACAGGCAAGAACAGAGTCCTTAGAAATGTTTTTTCTACAACCATCTATTGGTCCTTTGCCTTCTATAAGTGATGCTGAAAATTCGGCCTCTGTGTACCAGTGCTGGCAATCGAATATCAGAGTTGGGTTTTTTTTAATTTAATTATTTTATACAGCAGGTTCTTATTAGTTATCTATTTTATACATATTACATATTAGCGTATATATGTCAATCCCAATCTCCCAGTTCATCACACCACCACCCGCCACCGCTTTTCCCCTTTGGTGTCCATGTGTTTGTTCTCTACATCTGTGAGAGACAGAGTTTTGGGTGAAGTAGAAAAGAATTGCTTTATCGGTTTGCCAGGCATAGGGGGACACAGCAGGCTTGTGCTCTGAAAAGCTGTGTGTCCCAACCCAGGAGGATTTGGTGAGAAGTTTTACAGCAATGGTTCAAGGGCGGGGGTTGTCGATAAGGATCAAGGTGTGTGCAGGGCCTGCAGACCTTTAATCTGACCTCAGGTGGTCTCCTGATGAGCTTCTGGATGTTATCAAACTGTGATCTTCTCTGGAATGAAGAATGCTAACATCTTCCATTTGTTGGGGGTTTTAGTTCTGTAGAAGATTGTTCTGTGTATCCCTCGAGGCAGAAGCAGGACCCTCCCCCAAGGCTGCACTATTGTTTCTTGACTGCTTCTCCCTTGTCTCTGCATCCTCTCCCTTCCCTGATTACCAAATGTTTGAAAGGCTTCCATGCCTAGGAGCCCCACAGGGTCCTGCTCGGTTTCATAAGAGCACAAAGGAAGTCATCATTTTTACTTCCTGTGATTTTGCTACAGTCAAGATACACAGATGATAGCAATAGCTTTCTAAAAAGTTGCCTCTCCTCTTGCTGGTTAAAAGTATATGTGCTTTGTTAAGAGAAGTATTTCATATGCTACAAAACACTAGTGTTTGATTTTCATGGCGTCCTTTTTTGAATTTCTGTAGTTGTCTGCAATTTTTGTTGGAGTTGGCCAAGAATATTTTTCTCCCAAGTAATGCACTAGTAAACTGCTGTGCAGGGGTACCCCAAAACAATGCTCAGTGAAACTGGAAGCAAAACTGTGTCCCATAGGGAGCACAGCATATCATCATCACTGATTTTTTTTAACAGTATCATATGAAACCAAAAGTGACCAAGAAAAAGCAGAGTGTTTCTGTGCACAGCTTTTTGGCTCCAAAATGCCATTATTTTTATATTGATAGAGCGATCAATAAAATAATTTGATGGATGCATGCATCCATGTTGTTAAGTGTGAGAGATATTGATTGAAGACCCTCAGCCAAAAATATGTTGTGCCCAGAAAACTACACTTAGGACTAAAAGGGAGGTGCTTTTTGAGAGGTACCTCAACAAGCATTTGATAAATAAGCACACTAGATCCGTTCTGCTCACTGGTGGAGCCCGAGTCCTACCCTCCCCAAATGACATGTTTTGTAGCTTGTGATTACTGATGAAGATTAATTTGGGAGTTTCAGCCAAAGCATTGTGACACACAATTAGTATAAAATCTCAAAGAAATGATAATTAACCAGATTTTGTTATCATGAATGATTCTGCTTAAAACGTATAGCTGAAAATTTGAGAGACTCAGACAACTTCCTTGTCATCTGTCTCTGCAACATTAAACAATGACACACTCTGATGTTCCTGGTTACTTTTACTGAGTTTACTGGCCCCTTCCCTGAACTGGTCTAGAGACTAAGGTATATAAATATGAAAAGATAGGGATTAATCATCAAAGTAATGACACATACATATATCCTAATGTTGGGGGCCATTAATGTTGGGGTTAGCGGTGGAGAGGAGACTGAATCTGGGATGGACTAATCAGGAAGACTTCCTGGAAGAAGGGCTATTGAGCTGAACTTTGATAGGAATTAAATAGGGAGCAGAAGGTGGCAGAAGAGTGTGGAAATACCTCTGATGATAATGAAAAAAGTACGTTTGGTGGATGGTTTGCTGAGAAATAGGTGTAGGAGAATACTTGCTTTGAAAAGGAGTGAAAAATAAGGTTGAAAAAGTGAATTCACTGAAAACAGTTTCCTTGAGGATGATGGGGCACATGCAAAATCTCTGCCCTGGGGTCTTCAAAATATATGCTCCTGAGAGCAAAAGTACCAACATACAGATGAAAGCCCGGCTTAGCAATCACCTCACACAAAAGTCCAATGGGGAGACAATGGAGATACAAATTTGCATCACTGCAAAGCAAATACCTTAAAAAGCCCAGTCACATCAGATAGTCCTTCCTCGGCCCCTCTGCCACCGAAGGTTTCATTGATTCCTCTCACCTCTTCCCAGTTTCTTTCCATCTTGCTGGCTCTCCTCCCTTCTTCCCTCTGACCTTTACCCATCTTTGCTCCTTTTATTTACAGGGGAAAAGACAAATGAGAAATCCCTTTCTTCATCCCATGCTGAGCGGCTTCCCGGTCCTCTGACATCTTGCTTTCCACTATGCTCTGCGCTCAGGGGGAAAGGAAAGAGCACACAAACACGACATCTTCCTGAACAAAGGCAGTTCTTTCCCTAAGAGAAATTCTGGTGCCAGCTGTGAAAGTCCTAAGAAAAAATTAACTTCACTGAACGTACAATGACAAACAAGGACTAGAACAAAAAGGATTCTCTCCAGGTCCTCTTAGCTTGCCCCTGTAGCTCAAGATCTCTGTCTCACTAATTTGGACACTCTACCTACATTCGCTTTGTAAATGGCAGCTGGTTTATTTCCTGGTGATCAGGATCCTCCCCCTCACCTCCCCTCTCCTCCCCTCCCTGCTTTTCTCCCCTCTCTCCCCTGTGGTGATGAGAGAGGAATAAAACTCCTCCTGCCAGGAAAAGTCACTTCAGACCTGGTGTGCTTTACAATGCTCCCTGGAAGCAACTAATATTCATTACTCGTTAATGACGTCTTGCCCAACATAATGTGGGTTTTACATTCACATAACTTCTCCTTTTTAATTATCTCCATAACTTTGTGAGAGAAGTATAATTATGCCCATTTTTATACGTGTGGGAGCACAATATTTGAGAAATGAAATAACCTGTCCAAGACAATACAGAAAATTCAAGACACAATAGGATTTGAAACCAGCTCTGTCTTGGGATTTGAGAGTAAGTTAGTTTGACTCCTTACTACTTTCTACTATTTCAGCTTCTCTTCCAAAGGTTTCTTCCGTTTTTGTCTTGACTGAAAGAAGAATTGCAGCTGTATTAATGTGAACATAACCACCAGCATGTCATCTCTTAAATTACTATTAAAATTACAAATATGCTTCATATTAATGATCCTCTTTATGCATTTCTCGGTACTGCACAATCACACAAAACACCTAATCAGTTTATCTCTGCTTTTCTGTTTTCTATCTGAGGATTTCTTTAGCTCATATCCTGTATTACTTAGTTCAGACTCATTCCTCTCAGCTTTCAAGTCTATTCTCAATATATCCTTAAAAACACTCCTATACTAGTTAGGTTCTCCAGAGAAACAGAACCAATAGGACGTGTGCATATACAGACACAATTAGAAAGATTGATCAAAAGAGACTTATTTTAAGGAACAGGTCCAAATGACTATGGAAGCAAAGGCAAAATTTGCAAAGTAGGCTGGCAGGCTGGAGACCCTGGAAAGAATTGCAATTTGTGTTCAAAGACGGGCTCAGAGGCAAAATTTCTTCTTCCCTTGGGGCTTTCAGTCTGTTTTCTCTTAATGTCTTCAACTGATTAGATGTGGCCCACCCACCTTATGGAGCATTATCTGCTTCACTCAAAGTCTAATGATTTAATATTAATCCCATCCAAAAAATTTCTCCACTGAAACATCTATAATACTGTTTAACCAAATATCTGGGTACCATGGCCTAACCAAGTTGACACAAAATTAAGCATAAAAACTACTTACCCCCAAGCCATTTCTTTTACCTAGGTGCACATTTGCATGTGCAGAAAAAAATGCCCTAAAGTATACACACTTTACAACTAGAGAGGATACATCATCTTGGGCAGTGGGAAAGGGGGAGAAATTTACTTTTTTGGTCGGACCACTCTATATTGCTTAAATTTTTTTCAGAGTGCATTGTGATCACTGTTACTTATACAGTCGTCCCTTGGTATCCCTGAGGGATTGGTTCCAAGACTGTCATGGATACCAAAATCCACAGATGCTCAAGTCCAGTAGTTAGCCCTCCATATCCATGATTCCGCATTCATGGATTCAACCAACAATGAATCATGAGGTATTGGAGCATTTTTTGAAAAAAATCGGCATATAAGTGGACCCGAGCAGTTCCAACCTGTGTTGTTCAAGGGTCAACTGTATTTTCAAATTAGTTTTTAATCAAAATAAAATATACCTATAGTTAAAGTAAAACAATAGTACAAAGCTTATGAGGAGATTCCCAGGCCTCTCTTCCAGCCCTCCCCAACTTCTGATTCCCATTTCCCTCAGGCTTTCAATTTTAACTCTTGTAACTTTTCTTTTCTTCTGGTTTTAAACTCTCTGTTTCCAAAAACAGAGAGTTTATACACATTTATACAGCTCTGTTTCCAAAAACACATTTATACAGTCTTGGCTTTCAAATTTGAGACATTATCTATTGATACAACACTCTACCATGGAAGATGGAGTTTTACACTACCCCCTCCCATACTTTCTCCCAATTTCCCTCATTCCATTCCCCCCAAACCATATCACATTTGTGTTAAATATATGTTTAGGGTTGCATTATTATGATAGCATAAATATCTTCCACAGCAAAGCAATATATTATTTTATAATTACATTTCCTTATACAACTTACTGTCACCCCTCATTGCCTAATTTTATTTTGTTTACTTAGTTTTCTATGTTCTTATGGTTAACTCATTTCCATACTACTACATCTCTAAAACTTGTCTTAATATAGTTTCACACATAGCTAACATATCAGTTTAAATGTTTTCCTCAAAGTCAGCACTTTGAAACTTCTGTCTTCTATTCCTGTCCTAATCACAGACTAGTTATTATTTAATAATATCTTCCCTGTTTATTTCGTCTGAAATAGTTTTCTGGAACTCTTATTAATGGATATTAGAATTCCTCATCTGATTCTATTATTTTCTTATTTTTCCTCTCCTGCTTTCATACTTTCTCTGATTTTGTTTTGTTTAATTTTCTAAGCTCTATCCTCAACATTACCTTCCAACCTGTTTTTGAATCTTTTATTCTATTATGTTTTTGGTTTTTAAGAGCTCGTTCTTGTTCTCTGAATATTCCTTTTTCTGGTCTCTTGCTCTCTTTCTTCATGAATGCAATATCTCCTGTCTCTCTCTTAACTTTTCTTCAGCTTACTGCATTGTTCTTGATTCTTCCAAATTTTTATTTTTCTGCTTATTTCATTTGGTTTCTCTCTTTCACATCAGATTTCCTTAAATGCCAGGTGATTCTTGATTGTTTATATTTAAAAGTCAGTCACTAAAAAGCTGATTGGAAGTTCTGTGTGCATGGCTGTGTTCGCTGAGTGTGTGGGTTTCACTATAGGATAAAAAGGATTTTCCATGGTAAAAACACATAAATGGTGGTTTAGGTAGGATTTTCCTCTTTGGTTTAGTTTAGTAATGAAAGGAATCTTCCAGTTTTCAGCCTGGGAGTATATCTTGTTTGCCTGCGTGTGGACTGGAATCTGCATGTGGACTGGAGCATGGTCTGGTTTGGGAGGTGGGGAGACTGGGATATTACTGTTGGCATTCAGGCTTTCTTTTAATACCCCCTTTTTCCATAGATGCCTCACCCTTTCTTTAGCTGTCTGTTGTCCTGGAAGTACCTATTACATGAGAGTGGTGGAAGGTCATAGAGGGTGGGGGTGGGAGTTCAGGTGTCCAATTGACAATTAGATACACTTAATTTTCAATCAGTGCTCCATGAATTCATCAATATCTAAAAGGAATTCATCATTACCAAGTGGGTTTCGTTCTAGGTATACAAGGCTGTTTCAACATCTAAAAATTAATCCATGTAGTCCACTATATTGATAGACGAAAGAAGAAAAAAGTCACATGATCATATCAATTGATACAGAAAAAACACTGGTCAAAATTTAGTAAACAGTCATGATAAAAACTCTCAGAAAAATAGAAATAGAGGGGAACTTCCTTGGCTTGATAAGGATAATCTATAAAATAACTGTACTTAATATTATACTTAATGGTGAAAGATTGAATGCTTTCCCTCTAAGACAGAAAAAAACAAGGATATTCACACCCACCTCCCTTATTCAACATAATGCTGGAAGTTCTAGCTCATGCATTAAGGCAAGAAAAGGAAATAAAAGTAATACAGATTAGAAAGGAAGTAATGAAACAGTACATATTTGCAGATGACATGGCTGTTTTTGTAGAAAATCCCAAGGAATCTACAAAAAACCTCTAGAACTAATAAGTGAGTTCAGTAAGGTCAAAAGATATAAGATAAACATAAGGTCAAAAGATATAAGATAAACATAAGATATAAGATAAAATTAATAGCATTTCTGTATACTAACAATGAACACTGAAACTTAAAATAAAATACCATTTAAAATCATTCAAAAGAAGAGAGACACTTAGATGTAAATCTAACATCATGTGCAGGACTTGTTGCTGAAAAGTATACAACACTGATGAAAGAAATCAAACATCTATATAAATGTAGAGGCATACAATGTTAATGGATTGACAAATTCAACATAGTAGTAAAGGACCATTCTCTTCAAATTGTTATACATATTTTACTCAATTCCTGTCAAAATACCAGCAAGATTATTTGTAGATATAGAAAAGATTATTCTAAAACATATATGGGAAGCAAAAGAACTAAAATAGCTAAAACCATTTTGAAAAAAAGCTAGGTGGGAGGAATTTACCTAATTTCAAGACTTATTAAATAGCCACAGCAATCAAGACTGTGTGGCAGTGGCAGAGGGATAGAGAACCTAGAAATAGATTCACATAAATATGCCGACTAATTGTGGACAAAGGTGCAAAAGCGATTTAATGGAGGAAAGATAACGTTAAAAAACATGGTGCTGGAGAATTGAACATCAATGGGGAAAAAAAGAAAATGAACTTTGGATTAAGTTTTTATACAAAATACTTTATATACCTTATACAAAAATTACTTGAACACATGGACTTAAATGTAAACCATAAAGCACTAAAACTTTTTGGAAAAAAACATGAGAAAATCTTCGGGGTCTAGGGCTAGGCAAAGTGTTCTTAAACTCAACAGCAAAATCACAATCCCTAAAGACAGAGTTTATCAAAATTCAAAAATAAAACTTTAGCTTTAGGAAAGACCCTGTTAAGAGAATGAAAAAAGCAACAGAGAAAAAAGCTGGGAGAAAGTTTTTGCAAACATATCTGACAAAGGACTGATACATAGACTATGTAAAAAACTTTGAAAACATTTTTTAAAATCCAGTATATAAATAGACATAAGACGTGAAGAAGCATTTCACTGAAGAGGATATAGTGATGGCAAATAAGTACATGAAAAGATATTCAACAGTCTAGCTGTTTGGGAAATGCAAATTAAGACCACAATGAAGATATCACTACACGCCTAATAAAATAGCTAAAATAAAATCAGTAATAATATCAAATGATGGCAAGGATTCAGAGAAACTGAATTATTCATACATCGCTGGTGAGAATGTAAAATGGTACAACCACTCTGGAAAGCAGTTTGGTATTTTGTTAAAAAAAAAAAAAAGAAAATTAAACATGCAGCTTCTATATGACCCAGTAATTGAACTCCTAGACATTATCTCAGAGAAATAAAGAATTATAAAAACCTATACAAAGATAATCATAGTACCTTTATTGGTAATAGCCCCAAATTAGAAGCAACCAAGATGCCCTGAAACAAGTGAACACTTAAACAAGCTGTGATATATCCATATGATGGAATGTTACTTTGCAATAAGAAGGAATGATATAAATTTAATGCAGAAATAAATTTGTTATATTGTTTTCAAGGGTCAGTGCTTATGCTAGTGAGCACTGATCTAATTTTATACAAAAGCTATGAGGTTGGACCAGCCTCATCATGGGAGTATCTCTTTGCTGCTTTGCTTCTTGGACATATCTTCTTCCCCATACCTTTGCCCAAAGAGAACCTAGTCACTTCCGATTATTGAATATTCTAAAATATTAAACAATATATTTTAATATGTCTAATGTTAGGTTCACATAATATGTTAATTACGGAATATTTTTACCCTCAACAGGATGTAGTACTATTGATTTCACACCAAGTTCCCAACAATGATCTATTCGTAAAGACTAAGTATTTTACATGTTTACTTATTTAAGAACTTTTTACAGAACTTAGCACCTGTAAGTCAGGGTGCTAAGCGCCTATTAGTCAGGGTTCTGATTGCTTAGAAAGAGAATTAATAGGGCATATGTGTGTATGTATGTATGTATATATGTTTGTAGGTAGGTATTTCTTTGTTATAAGGAATTAGCTCACGTGACTACAGAGATTGAGAAGCCCAGAGCCAGGTGAAATTCCAGTCTGATCTGAAGGTCTGAGAACCAGAAAAGCTGATGGTGTAACTTCTAGTCTGAGTTCGAGCCAGAAGGCAAGAGAAGACTGATATCCCAGCTGAAGACAGCGAGAGAGAATTCTTTCTTATTCAGCCTTTTATTCTATTAGGCCTTTAAATGATTGGATAAGCATCACCCACATTGGGGAGGGCAATCTTCTACTCAGTCTGATACTGACCAGGGTTCTTGGCCTTCCTTAATCAATAGAAATTGATAAGAGGCCAGACAGGGAATTCAGGCAAGGTTTTATTGGGGCCCCTGCTGCAGCAGGGGGGAGTGAAAACAAGCAACAGTTTCCCTTGCTTGCTCCCCAAGGGTGAGTGTAGGAGTGTGTCCAGGAGTTGGGCCGGAGGGGAGGCTTAGGTGTTTTTCCCACCCCTTTGGTGGTATTTTATGCGGGAGGCATGTGCAGTACCCTGCTTTTCTCCCAACACTTGCTTTTGCTCCCAGCTCTTCAGAAGTGGCAGTTGGGTTTTTTGGTCTTTTTGTACCTGTTGTCCAGAATTTGCCCCAACTGCACATGCCTACAGTTATTTTTAGTCCCTTATCGTTTCTTTGTATTTTGTTGCTGGAGGAGAGGTGTGTCCAGGTGCAGCACTGCAGCCCTGCAGCAAAGGGTCCCAGGTCCCAGCCTGTCTCAAGTCTACAGATTCAAACGTTCATCTCATCCAGAAACACCCTCCCAGACACACCCAGAATAATGTTGAACCAAATATCTGGGCACCCCATGGCCTGGTCAAGTTGACACATACAATTAACCATCTCAGTGGCATAGCTTATATTGACCTTTGAAATATAGTGAATAATAAGAATATCAACAAAAAAGAAAAGAGGCGTATCAAGGGTAGAATGTTTTTATCAGGTCATGAAACAAAAGTCAAGGATTCCAATGCATTTCTTTTTTGTTAGGGTGGTTTTCTTAGGTAGAAGGTAGAAGCACTGCCTTGTCTGTGCCTCACCCACGCCGGCCTTATTCCTTTAGCACTCTTATAGCCCTCTCCAGTCCCAGTTTCCCCAGGTCTCATGATCCAAAATCTGTTGAGTTTTCTTTTTCCTTTCTAAACCTATCTTCCAGCTTTCCTGAGGACTCAGGGTCTTCTCTAGGGTTTGTCAGATATTTTCATTTTGTGAGGCCCCTAGAATAATACTAAATAAAGCACTACTAAATCAGGATTACAGAAACAATGGCATATGTTAAATGTTTGTATTTAACAAATGAACATTTTAACACAAAAATTTGTAATAGACCTTGTTCTTCTGCCAGTTTTATCAACCTCTTTCTGTGCCTGTGGGTGTGGCCGCATTTGGAAGACAACGGCTAAGGTCTAAAAGCACAGTTCTTTGTCAAGGTTGATTTGAGTCCAAATGGTCCAGATCGCATTCCTTCTCTACTAAAGACTATATATACCTTCCCTACTTCTTTTTACTCCTAATAGTTCTTGACTTTTCTACTTTTAGATATCTGGTGAGCAACTACTGCTGCTTCCAACGTCCTTTTCTCACTGTCCAAGCAGTTCAGCCCAGAGTAGAGGGCCCAAAACATCCTAACTCATTGGAAAGAATATTCCCCAACCCAGGTCTCTAGAGAGTGTCAAACTGTGAGCATAAAATGGTTTTAGTATTTCATTACTTTAATTTTATGCCTTTTACAAATAATTTCTCTCCTTTGGACCACTGTATTTCTTTTTATAGAGAAAAATGGAAACTTCAGTTTTGTCACAGTTACACTAAATTTAGATTAAATTTATATTCACATTCAATGTGACAAATTTTTCTTCAAACAGAAAGTTTCAGAGGTGGTTTTATTGATTTTAAAAAAGCCACATTAATACTTAGTTTCTTTTAATCATGTACTATTCCTTAGGTTTAAAATGTATTTGGTTTTAAATAGGCAATAACTACAAAACTACAGTGTCTATCCCACCTTGGCTTCCAACTCACCCGGGCCCCTCTGTGAATGTAATTTTTCCAGCTTCTTGTCTATTCTTCCAGAGAGACTGTATACATATAAAAGAAAACATATTTTCGTACGAGTGGTAGTTTGTAAAACACATTGTTCTACATCTTGCTTTCCCCCAACTTAACCAAATATCTTAGAGATTGTTCCACAGCAACATAAAGCTCTATTTCATGCTTTACTTTATGGATGTGCCATAATTTACGTAAACTGATCAACAGTGAGGTTTACAAATGCCTGTGTAATTTTGTACTTATAGCACTTCAGAAACACAGGGGAATGTATCCATAGGTTCTGTAGTGTAGGATAAATCTCTAGAAATTCACCAATCATTTTTTTTTAAACAGGCTGTTGTCATCTCAACTACAGAATTTTCATGTACTTGATAAATGCACAAAACAAAATGGTTTTAAATATTTTAATTTCAATTGATAGCATTCTATAGCTTTTATGAGAAATTAGATCTTAAGACCTGGAAATGGTGTGTGTATTTGCTTTTGCTTGGTTTTACCCTCTTCTCCTCTTTCCTTTTTTCTTTTTATATTCTCTTTTCTGTTTTTCTTTTCCTCCTGTTTTCCTTCCTTTTTTTCTCCCTCTTCCTGTCTCCTTCCTTTCTTCTCCTCTCCATTTGTTAAGATCACAACAGCTTCTATTTGGTTTCTATTAATGGGCAGATTGAGAGCTACGTAACCACTAGGTGGTGGTACAAGAACATAGGGAGAAGTATTTTCGTAAACAGACTAAGAATTAGTTTTGATTTCCTGCTGTTGTTTTTTTTGTTTTTTTTTTTTCTGCTCAGTTTTTAAATTGCTATCCACTTGGGCCCTTAAATGCCTCCTAAGGGATGTCGTTGTGATCGCTGTTTAGCAGGTGAGCCAACATAAAATTGATGTCGAGCTTTACAACAGCTGTTATAGACCACTTTATGTTGATGTTGAGACTTTTTAAAAATGCTCATGGCTTGAAAATTTTAGCTCTTCAGTAGGAATCTAAGTTTTCTGATTTGAAGTACTTGCATTTATTTCTGACTGATTTACAGATCTTACAATGTTACGGTGGAGACTAAGACTTTATAATCGTGCTTTATTTAGCTGACTGAATTTTCAGTTAAAAAAAACACGACACTTTCCCAGCTCCTTCCTATGGAAACGAAAAAAGGCATCTGCTTACCGTGGTTTTACCCTATTGACTGCAATTCGGTGTTTTATACAACCTTGCAACATTGATCTTCAGCTAAATGAGTAAAACAGGTGTTTTAAATGATTTTGGAATTTGATGTGAAAGTACTTTCTGTATGTGTTTGCTTAATTAATGTTTGGAAGTCTACCCTGTCCTGTTTAATATCCGGAATCTGTGCTTAAAATTTTGTGGATTGGTTGATCCTCCTTAAATCACACACACACACACACACACACACACGCACACACACGAATCCAGCATAAATATTGAAGGATAGCTGAAATTCTGTATAAAGTATTCGGTACAGGAGTGTGGTTATGGTTATCCTGTGAAACATTCTGCTGGAAGTCGCACACACAAGCTCTCATCCCCGTTGGATTTGCAGAGTGGATATACAGTGACTCTCCTGTTTTGTCACAGCGTGTTCATGTCAAGTGGCAGATTCACCCCTTCCTGAGAAGTAACCTTACAACAAAGTACCTACTGACTTGCTTTGATGGGTCAGTTATTTTTGGACAAGTGTTGAGGCATGTCACCTTATTTCCATAGCTATTGATAGTTCTACATACAATTTTTGCCAGTGCTCACTGGGTTAGAAAATGAAGAAGCAAACATTTTTGCTAAAGTGTCTCACAGGTTTTGATGATAATGGTGCCTTCTTACCATTTAACATGTCTAGTCTTCCTAATGAAATTCTATGGTCTGGTATACAACAGGGGTCTGTTATAACATCACACCTGAAGCCTTCATTTAAGGCATTTTGTGTCTCACGAAAGGGAAAAATGGCTTCTTTGTACCTGTCCACACATTAGGGACAAACAAAAATAATCGCAGGGTTCAATTCAATGGTAGAGCATTAATTCAAAAGAAGCCTCGCTCAGATGATGAAACCATTACAACATTGTTCCAGGAAATAAAATCGACTGCGGCCGATTCCTTGGTTTTATTAGGAAATATGGCCTATTTTGTGATCTGCAATGTTTAAATCAATTGAACAATAGTGAAATCACTCCCCTGAAATGGCTGTTACACAGCTTGCAACCTTTTGTTCAAGAGATTAAGTTTGCATCTCCTCGCATTATCTCCTTGTAATTGGAAAACCTTCATTTTGACAGAGAAAATGTGCCAGTATCCCTGTGAGCTTTGCCACAAGCCAGTGCAGAATGCCATCTGGTGGATGCATGCCCCAGTCGAGCAACAGCCTCCTGTCGGCTTGTATCTGGAACTTTGCAACAGAACAACGAATAGCATCTTAAGCTCCATTTGTCTAGCTCGCCAGTGCTCTTGGCAGAGGTCATAACCAGCAGTGGTTTTGTTGATTTGCTGCATCAAATATAATTAGGTTAAAGCACTCACTGACAGAGGCTCTGATAATGGCATAAAAGCCTCAGGCTTAAATTTACCCATTGTGTCAAATTTAAGTTTAGATCAACAAAGACGTACTAATTTCATCACTAGAACAATAGAACTTAATAATTTTTAAACATGCTTATTTGGGATAACAGGATTTTCTTTTCTTTGGATCTCATAATTGTCTCATGTTTTTCCTTTTATTTTATTTTTCAGTCTTTGGTTTCCAATGAAGTGGTTGGTATTTCTTGCTAGGAAAGATAGTGTCATAGTACATGGGCTATACATCCCTTCCGAACCTTACATTTGAGTGCCTTGTGGAAAATGATGAGATGTTTTTATCAGGTTACATCAAACAACTTTGAACATTAACAGTTTCATACTCAAAGGGTAGAGGTAACATTATTACTGACCCTTTAACCCTTGCTTACTGGAAAACTCCAGTAGTGTCAGAAGCCTCTTTATAAATGAGTAAGTTTCAGGCTCTGAGTAGGATAGAGAAACCATTACTTTGGGTTAAACTTAGGGCAAAGCTGGGCCCAGAGCACAAGATAGACTTCAGCTGCTATTAAGAGTCAAAAGAAAAATACAAAAAAAGAATTTCTGCAGAGAAGGAAAAATTCAGCAGATATAAGGTTTAACAGTTTCCTGCATAAATGTTGTAAAACAAGTCAGCGGGGGTCTGTGCAAGAGAGGGAGGCGCTTGGACTTGGTCTCAGTGGGGTGGTAGTACTTCCCTGCAATGGCTGGGCTGATGATCCGGATGAGGTTTTTTAAAGAACTAGCAGAGGAGTGAAGTATGATGTCACGTGCAAAATAATAATATGTGAAATGCATTTTTTACTGACTTTTACATTTCCTCTCACTTCCATGGATTCTCTAATATCCCTCCAATACTAGAGCTTGCAAAGAAACCGCTATGAAATTTCCAGGGGGTGGCAGTGATTTCTGTGGACTTGCGGAAGCTGTCTTAGTTTGAGTGTTCCAGGTATGCTGCTTTTGATAAAAGCAATAGCCATATGTGAGAATGAGGTTAAGTAAGTGTTTATTTGAGGATTTAATATCACACACACTCTAGGAATAAAGCAATTATCGTGCTGTTAATTTCATATTCATGTATGACTTATTTATTTGTTGTTTACCTCTCTGCATAATGAAAATGCCATGGAAATCTGCTTCTTCTGGTGCTCTAATTTTAAATGATGCTAAACGTTATGTATAATTTTAAGTCACAGATTGCTATTTCCATTCTATTTTAAATCCTATATGTATGAGAAGCCCCTATGTTTTTGCAGAATGCTTTTTAAGCAGAATCAAAGCATAATTGTCTAAGTAATTACAGAATAGGTAGTTAATAGATCAAAACATGAGTTCTAAGCATTATATTTTGAACCATATAGTAATCTGAGCCATATATATGCATATTATTATACAAATACATATATTATACAAATATAATGAGAAGGTAACAGCACATTGCCCCTACTGATAAATTATTTGCACCTGTTTATTTGTAATCTCATGGCATAGTCAATGTTTGGTGAAGTGGTTCTGAAAGTTTCAGGGCACTGCAGTTTTCATCTATTTACATGACATGATATTTTTAAAGAACTAGTCACTGGCAGAATTCTAAGCTAGTTCATCTTCTGGGGATATAACTGAGAAAAAGAAAAAGAAATTCATATCCAATGTACGTGAAGTCTCTCTCCAGTCTGGGCATCAACTCAAGTTACATGCCTCAAATTCCACTTCCTGAACCTTTCTTATTCTTCTCTGCTTAATACCAGATCCATATCTGGAACCAGACTTGTGTGCTATCCAAGTTCGTCTAAATATTTTATTTATCCAACAAGTATTACTGTGTGCCCACCATATGCACAGATAAGGTCCCTACTCCTCGGCGGCTACGTCCAGATTGAGAAGATAACACACAGACGGGAAATACTGAATAAATCATACTGCAGGTCAGTATACATTTAAATACTCCAAAGGCAGAAATTGTTGAGGAAATTCATTGCTGAACACCCTTAACACAGCCTGCAAAGCTTGGTATGTGCCAGTTGTTCAATCTCCATTGTTATTTACAAAAGTGAAGCTTTGAATTAAGAAAAAAAAAAAGAGCACCATCTGCCTACCCGAGTAATAATGCTTGGTTTTATTCCCAAGCATATCAACCACTGGCTTGGCATTTTAACTAACTGAAGCACTTTTCTCATTAGAGTGTGTCTGTGTCTACAAAGGACCTTTTTTGACTGGTTGCTCATTTTAACATTTCTGCCCCCTGACTCAGCCTTTTGATGAACATGAAGCTTTCCATTTATTAGTGTGGTCAGCTTGTCAAATGACCCTTGCATTCTAGGTAGCTCATGTGCAGATTGTTGGCCTTTGACAGTTACTTATTCAATCAATCCTTTTAGCAATTGACAGCTTAATCAATGTTTATATTGAGTATCTATTTTCTGTGGACCCAAAGGGCATATATAGCTCTTTAAAGGTGCAAAGGACTACAATATGATACCCACGCAAAACTAAATTTCAGTCAAAGAAAAAGTACGTAAAAAATACTCTATTTTAAGCAGAATTTCTAATCGCCAGACTGAATGTTACACTGAATGTATGTTACATTGAATACATTCATTCAGTCAGTCATTTACTCAACGAATATTTATTGAATGTTGCGATGTGCCAAGTACTCTGTGATTCACTGGAGATATAAAGATGAATAAATCATGCATGGTGCCTGCCCTGCCCTATATGAATTTAGAGGAAGTAGATACAGCTGTCAGCTAGAACCTTGTTACTTAAAGGGTACCTGAGGGCTGGCAGCAGCAGCATCACCTAGGAGCTTGTTAGAAATGCATAATCTCTCCATCCAGAACTATTGAGTCAGACTCTGCATTTTTAACAAGATGCCCAAGTGACTTGAAGTTTGAAAAGCCAGAAAGATTATGGAATGCTTTATAGAGAAGCTGAAATAAGTAGAAGTCACCAAGTTTTATTAAAAGTGGAAGGAAGACACATTTAGACAGGTTATAGTGCTTTCTTGATCGGTTTGGGCTGCTGTAACGGAATATCATGGACTAGGTGGCTTATCAACAACAGAAATTTCTTTCACACAGTTCTGAAGGCTGAGAAGTCCCAGATCAAGGTGCCGATTTGGTGTCTGTTGTGGGCCCGCTTCCTGGTTCATAGACTGTGTCTTCACATAGCAGAAGGGGCAATGGGACTCTTTGGGGTCTTTTTGATAAGGGCACTAATCCCATACATGATTAGGTCTGCTCCTATGACCTAATCACCTCCCAAAGGCCCCACGTTCTAATATCATCACGTCGGTGATTAGGTTTCAGCATATGAAGTTTTGTGGGGGTAGCGTGGGGATCGCATTCAGTCTACAGCAGAGAGGATTAGCTAAATCTAATCTAAAACATGACTCAAGATGTAAAGTTTTGGAAGCTAGTTGGAAATAATACTTTAAGAAATGATGGGAAATGATCCAGTAATTGGTTAATGATTCACAGGGAGGAGTAGTGATTGATAAAGTATGATAATATGAGATTCAAGGCTCAGAGGAGGCAGAACGATTTAGATTCTAGACTCTAGAAGTAGGGAAACGTTGCCAATGGTAATGCAGTGCCTGGGGGTGGGGCTTCCTTATCCAGAGCATGTCGGGGCAACCATTAATGTGTTCAAAGGTGATTTTTAAATTAATTTTTAGGGCTGATATTTTTTGAATCCTAAAATTGTGGTGAAAGTCAATAATAGATATAAATCAAGCTATAGCATCTTGTATACACCAATTTTTCTAAAACGCCTATAATCTATTAGACCTTAGATATGGGAAAAAGGAGTTATCCGGTAAACTGGATCAGTAATCTTGCTTCAGAATTAATGGAGAAAGTTATTTCGGAGAAAAAGCCTCTTTACATCTTTATCTACATAGAGTTGTGTCTTTATAATCAAGCGAGGTCCTACCAAGATTGTGAGAAAATGAATTTTATCTGTGGTGCCTTAATCATGCTTTCTGTTTCCCTCCGCTCAGCTGTTGCAGTCTCGAACACACAAAGAAAGAAAGATACCATTGTGGCAAAAGTCAATGAGGATATTATTGAGGGACTGGTGACCTTCTCAAGTGCATCTTTTTGAATCACACTCTGTCAAGTGGTTTCTGTCCTCTTGTGAGGTCCATCCTCTACGCAGGGATGCTTCCATTCTCAAGTTTGAAAGCATTTGGGGTGGGGGCAATTCTGTGTAACCCAATTAATCCTGTGACAATCGTAAAAAATTTACATTGGCTTATTAGGCCCTTAAGACTGTTTCTGCAAATGACTTCATTTCTGAGAGGCTTTAAAAATGACATCCATCCAAAAGAAAGATTAAAAAATAACCAAAAAAACCCAACATCCACATCTCATGTTTTATGGGCATCTGTTAGTGTGGCATCCAGTGTGCTTTACACACATGACTTATCTGCACATAAACCTGAGCTGACAGGGAGAAGCCTGCAGCTTTCCAGTAACTGACAGACTTAATCAGTGAGACACAGAGCCCAGAGCAGTGTCCCGGACAAAGTTTACCTTACAAAGCTCAGAGAACACCATGTGAACATTTTCAAGGCTGATGTTTCCAATGTATCAGCACAATTGTTAGAAGTTATTCTTTTCTCTGAAGAGAGTGTCTCAAGACAACTTGTTGGATAAGTCCAGGATTTTTTTCTTTATCAGTAAGTATGGGAAGCTGGAGATGTGAGAGTGATGATGCAGGGGTATGGAAGAAGAGTTTTCTAGCTGGAGATGGGGTCCATTGGTGAAATTTTTGTTGCAGACTGAGATTAATTGATTTAACCATTTGCAATGATATTTTCAAAGTGATAATTTTTTTTTTAATAATTTAGACAAACCTGTTTTGGGATGAACCTTTTCTACAGAGCCTCAGAAATATCCCCTCATCAAATGAAATAGTAGGTGTACTGAGCATTTGTAAATGTACAGTGTTTCAAGGATAATACTTCTCATAACTTTAGTTTCATGGGTGAAGACGTTGCATTACAAAGATGAGTTATGTACACACAGATGAATATTTTGCTGGTGGCAAATCTTCAGCATTTAAGGGTAGATTTGATATTTTACTTATGAAAGTCGTCTGGAGCTATATGTTATAAATGAGTCAGGTGGTCAATTTCTAGTAAACTACCTTAGGTCAAAAGAAAGATGGAAGGAAGGACGGATGAAAGGAAGGAAAGAATAAAGGGAAAAAAGAAAGACCATGTAACTATGAAATAAGAACACTTTTACTCATTTGTATTAAATTCTCGCTTTAGTTCCACACGGCAGCAGCAAAGCTTTACAGTTCCTTTCAAAGTGACTGTGATGGAAGCACACTTTTGAATATCTGTGTTTCAGTGTGTTTGTCCCAAATAGGTTTCACTGTTCTGCAGTCAGATTTAATGCTTATGACTTACTTGATTTTAGCAATCATTTTCAATATTTATTTCTGTAATGAGAGCCACATTATAGATACAAGTGCACTATTTCCATCATTACTGAAAATAGAAATTCTCAGTTTGATTTTTTTATGTATGAGAATTAGAATCTATAAAGTATCACATTATATCATTGGAAAGTACAGAGCAGGTGAGAATATTTTCTTCATTTCCTCAAAGGATAGCCGCATTTTATGAGAAAATTCACTAGGATCAGCAAATACCATTTCTGAAAATATGAGGGTATAGTCAAAAATTATTTCCTAACAGACACAGTAAGGCCATATTTTTTTCCCATCTATATTGGGCATCATTTGGCCCAGTATTAGTTTTATATTTTGTCTCTCTTCATGCTAATATTTTATTTTATCTCAAATTTTTTCCGACTACGTCAGAGTCCCACCAGTGAGAATGACTCAAAATAACTTTCCCAGTTAAGAAAAATCAAAACAAAACAAAAAAGAAAACTGGGTGCTGACAGAATTGCTGCATGGTGACCGGCTATTGGAGTTCAGCCCGTGAAAGAGAAAAATGTGGTAGCGCAAGTGGCACCACATACATGATTATCAGTGGAAAAAATGTCACACATCATGTGGCCTCTGTCTGTTAATTTAATGTGATGCACTTGAGTGTAAAAATAATGGGCTCTGTCAGCCTTATTATCTATGCTTGTTCTAGAAGTCAGGATCATGAAATGCCTCCAAACCACCTAATGTAATGGGCCGTTTCAGAGCTTTACATGCAAGTCTCTGAGCGAGCAATTGGCAATCCCAACGGCTAGTTCATCTGCAGTTAGAGATGTTGTACTGAGCTGGACTCGCGTAATAGCCATATTGGCCACAAGATGATGGAATAATCGATCTTTCTATAGTGGATTTCTTTAGGCTGGTGGGACAAATTTCCTAGTTAATGAAAACATTTTGATGCCTGGGGCGCTTCTCTAGCTCATGCTGCCTCTGTTTGTCCATTATAGTTTAAATATACTGCATTTAGGTTAATGATGGAAGCAAATTAGTCTGTTATAATTGCTCATATGTGCTTCTTTGGTATATTCTTTCATATGGCCCTTTGAAAGCAAGAAGAAAAGCTAGCAGATAGCTAGCTTGGGAACTATTAATACCTTCACGCCTGAGAATGTACTAATGGGACATTTTATAGGAAAAAAAAAATTTGTGAGTGAGTCACTGGCTGCTGAGGACCGTTGCTTCTTTCATTCTTCAAGCAAGTTGATCCATTTCAGTGTGTGTGTGTGTGTACATTTACACTGTGAGCTGCTGAGTGGCAAAGACCATGTCTTTTTTTCTGCCTTGGATCTTGGCATTGTGTTAAGTACCCAATGATTTTGTAATGCATGTTTGTGAGGGGATAGGCATTCTAGTGCAAGCGCACAAAGTTTGGGTCGAGAAGCTTAGGTTTCAGTTCTTTTTGATACTTGCTGGCTATTTGACCTTGGGCAAGTCACTTATCCTCTCTGAATCTCACTTTATCACCTCTAGAAGAATTATAATAATATCCATTCAACTTACGACATTCTCATTTGTTTGAGTGTCAAATTAGATTATGGAACTAATGATAAAATGCTTTATTGGTGTTTGATGGCATTATCCCTCTATTATTACTACTACTACTACTATTATTAAATAAGATTTAAGATCTGATCTACTCATAGATTTTTAATATTGTGATGCTCTTTCTTACAAAGTTCGGGAAAGCGTGTTGTTGCTATTGTTTGCTATGCATCTGCCTATGTATCTAGTATCCAAGGAATACAGTCTCCTTAGATCATTCTGGAAAGAAAAATTGTTATGAAGGAATAAAAGTGAAAACTTGATATCAGATATTCAGGTCTGTGTACTGCATAACAGTTATAAAACAATCTAATTAGATGAAGATCATTATTTATATAGTTTCTTCCCATTGTAACTAGATTGATAACCAGATTTAGTGATGCCATTTAGATGTACGTCTCACCAACATAGAATAATTAGTAAATAAATAAATACCAACAGGGCTTTTCCCTTCACTCTTTAACAGTGAAAGCTAATTGTTCAGCTAAAGCTATAGGACATTGAGTAAGCCACTTAACCCACCTGAACTTTAGTTTCATCCTATAAAATGAGGGAATAATGTTGAATGACCTCTAAGGCCCTTTTTAGCTCTGCAAAGATTTGACTCTTTGATTTGTGTGTCTTTGAGTATGACATAAGTAAATGATATTATACTTTTCACACCAGGAAGAGAATTGTCTTCAGCTATTTGAAGTAGCTCTTCTCAGTTTTTCTTGATTATATTACCTCTTCATTTTCTTTGTAGCTCTTACCACAGTCTCTATTTATCTTGTTTATTTGTTTACTTTCTTGTTTAGGATTTGCCTCTCCATGAGGTTAGAGATTATCTTGATCACAGATAGATGCCCAGCGCCTAGAAAAGTGAGTGCCTGGCAAAAATATTTGTTGAATGGATGAATAAAAGTTCATGAATTCAGCCGTTTCCAGAGTGCAGCCTCCTTATTCTTTAAAATAATTTCACTCGGAGTTCAGTGGGATGAAGTTGTGGTTGAATCTGCTATTTATGTAAAAGAACCACTAGAGGATATGGTTAAATGTTTTGCTTTCTATACATGAGAACCATCTGTATTTTATTTATTTATGGCCTTATTACTTTAGCTAATCAAGAGTGGGATTTTCATCAGTAAGTTGTTTATGTGCTTGGTTTTTTAAAACTAAATTTGATTAGCCACTTTGCTCCTAAAATTTATGATTAGTTGTCATACTTGAGTGTATAGTAACTCTAGGTACATTTTTGCAATTATTTTACTTTGCAAAATAAATTTGTCCATAAGGGGCATGCATTTCCATGTGAGAGAAGAATTTTTATCACCATTAAATGTGAATTGTAAATTTCAGAATTCACTGTGAAAAGTAATACATCTTGAAATTTCCTACCAAGATATTAGAACATTACCAGTTCTTCCTCACTTACGTAGTTTCCCTTAACATGAAAATGTTTGAAAATCTTGTCATTTATCCCTTATGAACTGGCTGAGTTACTCTTTGCTTCAACATACGTTCAAGTTAAGGTCAATCGGGGAGCTATTTTCTCAGCTTTAAATTCATTGGAAAGGTAAACCCTTCTTTGTAAGATATTACGCCTTGGACCTTGACTCCCCATGAAGTAAACCCTTTCAAATTAGAAAAAAAATTCAAGTTGATTTGTAACGCAGGACTGTGAATATCAGTGACAGTAGTGTCTGTTATTCCCTGTTATAGGACTCTGTAATGACTCTCTTTTGAACAGTTAAAGGAGACATTATCTTTCATTGTCCTTATTGTTTATAGACAATATGGAATAGTTTTTTTTAACGATGTTACTTTTATCTATAAACTAACAATTTTTCTTCATTGAAAAGCTGTCACATTTTGGTAGAGTGTATTAATGACCGTTTGTTGGAGACAAACGTTTGCAACCTTCTGATTCCCTTGCCCCTGCCCATGGATCTAGGAACTATTCCTGACAGTAAAATTAAGCTCATGTGTGTTTCATAAGAATACTTTAGATTACAAATTATCCAGGAGGTAAAAGTAAACCCAGTGACACGCTGAGGAACACAGGTTATGGTAACATGATAAGGAAAACAGGAAAGAAAATTATTCGCCTTTGCTTTCCTGCAAGACATTTGTTGTGCCTTGGCCCCGATGGGCAAAACACTCTTCAGAATATCCTTGCTGTGTAGCAAGAGTTGAGCAAGAGACTCTCATAATAAACTTCTTTCAGTGTCACACATGCATGTGTATATATTCCCACGATACTTTTATTTTGACAATTCTTGAACTGCAACACATTGCATATTAACTGAGTACAACTGGTTTTGAATAGTCTTTAAGAAGGTGCAAATTATGGCTTCAAAGTGACCCGATAGAGGTGAAAATGAACGTTAAGCACAACATTTCTAAAATGGAATCATTTAAAATATATACTTAGAGATATGAATTCAGAGTCAGTCTACTTCACTTTTTAGTTAGGAGTTTACTGCCTTAAAGTGGGAAATAAATGTGTGAATGCTCTCCAGGGTGTGAAATTCTCCATTTGTACAGACTGGAAACTTGGTAATAATTATGAATATAGAAATAGCAGAAATTATACAGAAGTTTAGCAACATTTTGATTTTAGATGCAAGTATTTCAGAGGAAGAGTTTAAGATCTTCTTGGAGAGATTTTTATTGCAGTCTTTGATATTAAAAAGTTAGGGATTTCCATATAGCCTACAAACGCTACTTTTCTTGTAATTTTAAAACAGAAAATTACCTTGACTAATCTCTTTTTCTTTCTGAAGCTGCTTATTCTAAGTGTGCCTGAATCTGATAAACCCAGGAGCCCCAACTTAACCCAACCTAAATGAAACTTAACCTTTTCTCTGTTCTCACATCAGCGGACAATGGGCCTCAGATGCAGGGAGCATTAGAGAAGCTTGCCCAATCTCTAGGCCAGCTGGAAGGCCAGGCTTCCCCGTTTTCAGCCAAATAGACACTGGCGCTGAGTCACCCTAAGGCAGAGGTTTAACATGGTCTGAATGAAGCTTGGATTTTGAAGTATCCGTCCCTTTAGGTTGATGTCACTGGGAGTCCAAGACTCCTCTTTCATTAACCAGCCTCACATCGATAGCAATGGTGACACAAAACAGCCAACCACTAAAACGGTTGGTTCTTTTTTATTATTTGTAATTTTGTCTATTCGCATGAGAGCCTGGCAGCATATGGCCTGATGAATTAAAAAAAAAAACAAAACCCTGTAAACTCTCATCTACTGGCCACAGCCTCCAGCTCGTGGCATTAGCAGGGACTAGCATGCCTCCACCTGCCACTTGTCTGGAGAGGGGGGCATAAACTGATGACCTACTAGGTTTCCACAGCCAAATAGTGCTCAGCTAATGCCATGATTTAATTCCTAACAGTACTGTCAGAAATGGCTATAAGTGGTAACACCCACTGTTTCAATACAAAATCTGATTGGCGAGCTACCGGCTCTCTGCCCTAATATCCTACGCTAATTATGCCATAGCAGGCCAACAGGAATAGAGGGGAGCAGAAATGCTTCAGATCCATGCACGCAGGTCAGCTTTGGGTAGAAATACATAGGGATGTGTACTCATATTATTGTTCCCCACTAAAAGGGATGAGCAGCAAATCAGGGAAAGAAACACACCTCTTTGCAATGCATCTATTTACTTTCTTATACTCTTGGTCTTTCAAAGTCAAAGATTTATATGGTTCTTGGATTTTGGTTTTTCTGAATTAGCCATTTTCTTTAATCATAAAGTTGGAGAAAAGAAATGTATTTTCCGATTTCTTTTGAGAATTGAACCATTCTTTGCCTGAAACAAATTACAATTTGGATTCATACTACATAGTTAAATGAAATCACAAACCTTTTTTCTCTCCTTAATTTTGTGTGCGTTTATGATTATACAATGTCGAACAAACTATACACAACATAGAAACAACGTACCGACTTTGATTAATTTAATGAATTGGTATGAAAGTAAAAAATCAAGTCATTTTGTAATTCAAAATCAGTCTGCTAATTCATTTTGATGTAGTTTAGAAATCTTTCATTTTCCCTGCATTTTAAGATTGCTAAATACGTTTATACTAAAGACATGTCGTCAGAATTGCCAGCCATCAAAGAAAGGAGGAAATAATCTGGGGGTAGGATCTTCTATGATCTTCTGAAGCGAGAGATTTTCTTGATAAGCCACAGCAGAGACATTCAGCCCTGTGGGATTGAACACAGAGGGGACAGTTTACAATATAGAACACACATTCCTGCTCAATGCTAGGCTAAATGCTATCTCACTAAATCCTAAGAATATCTGTGTGAGACGTTTTAAGTTTATTATTTTATGTTTAACAGACAGTAGAACAAGGGCACTGACCAATCAGAATGACAGCCCTGGGAGTAGAGTAGAATCCCAGAAGCCTCCCTGCCTGGAGAGGTGTTGACCCTTTGGTTCCTAAATCTGGGGAGGTCCAGAGGATCCTGGAGTAGAGTGGGATTGAGGCAGCGGCTATTATCAACGTGTGGAGGTGCTTCAACTCTTTATTAACCAGTGTGGCAGTACCTCTGTGAGCTGGCTGAACGTGGGTCCCTGATGTAGGCATTATTTTACAGATGAAGACATTGTGGCTTAGAGAGGTTAATTAACTTGCTCCAAATCACACAGCTACTAGGAGGCAGAGCCAGCGTTCAAATCCATAGCTGTCTCACTCCAAACACTGAGCTCTTTTTTTCTATGCCATGCAGCTACTATAATGCTTCTTAGAAATTTTGCACTAAAGAGTTGAGTCCAATTTTTGCTAAGATTCCATCTGAGTAATGTGGATAAAGACATCAGAGATACCCTAGCAAGTGATGAAAGTTCACTGAGAGCAGAGAAGGTTTATTTCAAACTCGACTGATTGCCTTTAGAGTGGCACACGTTCCTACATATAACTGATGCATGGTAGTTTGTTGAATTAAAATAAAATGTTTATTTTTTGTACTTTTTTATAGAGGGGTATGTAAGATATATACCAGCCTTTCTTTTTCTTTTAGATAAGCTACAATTCTAGGTAAGAGCAAGATATTAAACTATTAAAAATGCTGTTATTTTTTTCTTATTTGAAATAATTTAGTTTAAATAGAACTGAACTAAGTGAGAGAGTTTTGCTTGAATTCAAAATGAATATAAATAACTAAAACTTAAATTATAGGGGACACTTTAAGGTTTAAAATTTTCACGTATAGAAGTGAAGTTTGTCCTGAGCGGTAACATGTATTAAGTGCCATCTGGTTGTTGATTTCTTCCTAAGGAACTAAGCAGATTTTGCAAAGAAATGAAAATTGATTAGGTGCTCAGCTCTGTCCCTTCTTATGGGAACTGGCAAGGAAAGACTGTAGATATACTCTGATGTATACCATATTCAATTTAGAAAATTGAATAAGTTCAAGATATCGAGTGTGCTAGATAAAATGTAGCTGAAACAGTCCCCAATGTATGAACCGATTTTGTTCCAAGTGTTTATCTGTAATTCAGTATTCTAGAACTTTATATGCAAATTTCTGTATATAAAACTGAAAAGTCAGTAGATGTGTCCTCAGTCTGACTTGTGCAATTTATTTTACCTATGCTGTATCTCAACCGTAGAACTAATTGTGTTTTAGGCTCTACTTTTCATGTATTATATTGTTAATAAGGGAATAACATTCGGAGTTCCA
This sequence comes from Monodon monoceros, assembly GCF_005190385.1. Classification (NCBI taxonomy): domain Eukaryota; kingdom Metazoa; phylum Chordata; class Mammalia; order Artiodactyla; family Monodontidae; genus Monodon; species Monodon monoceros. Next base: position 52,116,328 of record NW_021703772.1, on the reverse strand, counting down.
AATTATTTTCTGGGAATAAATTTGCATTTGGACCTTCAGGCTTGACATAAAGCAAACAAACAAACCAAAAACCCATAGATGAGATCATATCCTCCCATATTTCCTCAGGAATAAGGCAGAAGTTCGTCAAGGAAGGGACTGAAGGGTGAAGTTAATTGCTAGATTTGCGGTGTGATTCCAGGGAAACACGTTGAAGAACACTGTAAATCTGTGTTCCGTATTCCAACTGTCAGCATGGATTGTAGCACTTAGAATGTAAGACCTGGATAGAACTTTCTAGGTCAGCAAGTTAGGCATATTCTTCTAATTTCAATAAACTGAATGACAAGTCTTTCTCCTCCCTCTTCATCTAATTCTTAAACACATGTTAGGACCAAAGAATCTTCATGCCTTTGCCTGGCCCACTTTTCTTGTTGGTATATGGAAGCTCACTATACAGCAAGATTTGCAGGGTATTCAAGGGCCTCATGCCAAGAAATGTTTGTCTTCCATTACAACCTTCCTTTTATTAAAGCATCCAGGGTCTATTCATTGTGCAGGTATTTCTTACATTTCCATCCTGTGCACAGCACAATCCTAGTTGATGGGTAAATACAGAAACAAATGTGGTTTCTACGCTCAGGAAGATTATCTTCTAGGTAAGAAGAAAAGATACAATATACTTGTCAAGTAGCAGTTCAAGGGCTTAATCAAGAAAGGATAAACATGCTTGCAAAATAAAGAGTTCAGATGAGAGGTGCCGTGAGTTCCGAAGCAAAGAGCACTGTAGTGGAATTGAGATAGATGAATTCATGGAAGGGCAGGACAGGTGAGGCCGGGGCTTAAAAGTATGTGTTTGAGAGGATGAAGATGGAACAAAAGAACGGAGCATGGGAGAAAAAGGATTCAGTCTCAATTGGTGATCTACTGAAAGGGGTTAATGGGACAGAAGAGAGTCCATGTTTACCATGTGCTGCTAATAGGGGCAGTGACAACCTGATACGGTAGAATAGCCTTGGACTTGGTGTGGGTGGTGGGAAGGGGAGATTGTCAGAAGACAGAGTTCATCTCTGCTACACACCAGAGACAGGGTTTTGGATGAGAAGCTAGACTTTTCCTGTCTAATGTTTCTTCAAATGTGAAATGAGGTGTTTGAGTCTGATGGTCCCTAAAGACCTATCCAGCTCATAGTTTCTGAGGCTTTGATTCATTTTGCTGAAAAGAGAGTAAGTGGGGTGGTTGCAGAACAGAAAGTGAAGGGAGTACCAGGAAAGGGATTCTCAAAAGGTCCAGGAGGAAGCAGGAGTGGCGGGCAGCACCCCAGAAGTGGTGAGCTAAGTGGAGGAGTGAGTCTAGAGAGGCATTTCTGTAAACAGTATCTGGGTCTGGCCCCGAGATTCTGTACCGCTACCTTCGACTCCCTCTGTTAAGCAGACTTGTTCATTAACTACTTCCTTCTCTGCTGCACTCCCTTCACTGTCATCACCACCCCACCTACTCACCATGTGCACCCGAATAGCAGAGAGTAGAGAGAACACACAGGAAATGGGTCTCTGCTTCTTTATTGTGGCAGTTCCTGCAGCTCTTGCTTTTCCCTTTTTGATTTGTGCATTTTGAATTGCTACTGACGGTGGCAACTGCAACTCTGCTCCTTTGATTTGCAGGTGCGAGGCCAATAGCTTGATGACTACATCCTTCAAATCTGCCCAGACACCCCTGTGACAACATATTCAAGTATCTCCAGCTCTGTGTGGGAGAGAGGAAAGCTTAGTTAGGAGTAGGGACTAAAAAGAGACCTAGTGAATGCAACTCGAGTTATCAAAAAAGCAGTAGCAGTTACAGGTTGAAGAGTCAGGGTCAGTACCCGAAGCATTTCTTTGTTTGCCAAATGCAGCCTTACGTGGGACTTCTATCAACACATATTTATTGAGTGCTTACTATGTGCCAGACACTGTTATAGATGCTGTAATTTTCTCTTAGATCTAAATCTTTATGATAAATGAAAATAAAATGGAAATAGATTATGAAATACTAATCCCTTTTGAAGAAACTTTCTGCTTCATGTGGTAGCACTTAGAACATTCACTGCTATGAAAATCCATTAGCATCTATATTTTTTTCTGGCATGGGCTCTATTATTGAGAGCTCCTCAATACATTTCATTAACATTTTTCTTTAAAGTGACCCACCTAACCAAGATTTCCTAAGTATTACATGGATATGCTTGCCATTTATTTTTGTTCTGTGAGAGAAATGCCTCCTGCCGTTAAAAATCATCTTGTTAATATCTATCTCATCCCTTCTCAGGGTCCTCTATCCTGCATCAATATATTAGAACCAGCTGCTGTACTATTTTGTGTCTCTAGATCTTTGCATAAGCTAGACCCCTGGCTGGGAATGCATTTCCTTGCATGAAAAATACCCATGTAATACTCTTCACAACCATTAAAAAATCTCCTTTGATCAGTTCTTCCATCCCAGTTAGAGTGCTCATTTCCCTGTTTGGGGCCCAATGTATTCTATACAAATTCCTATTATCCTCTCTCTCACATGGTATTCACAGTTATTTACTCAGTTTTCTTTTCCCAACTAGATTTATGAATTCATTGAGGACAGGGACTATGTCTTATTTGTGGTTATATCCTCAAGGTGTAAAGAAGAGAAGCTCAATATATGTCTAATAAATTAGATGAATGAATAAATGGATGAATGGGTGAACAGACAAGCAAATGATATATGCATGCATACCTTCAACTGCTGGGAACACGTCGTGCTAGTATTGTGAGCAATGAAACGAAATACAAGCTGGATACTTTCCTGGAGTTACTTACAAGGTACGACAGCAATGCATTGGGATGCATATAGAGGTTCCTGAATAATATACCTTAAACGAAGAAGGCTCCCCTTTCCCAAAAATGCAGTCTTATAAGAGTCTTTGTAAGTTGGAAGCAATATTTTTAAAAGGCAGAATTCGGTAGTTAAAGAAAATTCAGCAGTCGAAGCGTTTCACTACTCCATCTGTGGATATAGTGGAAACATTTAGCTGCCTGCTGTCACACTAGCACTACCACTGACTTCTCAGATTTAGTATTCAAGGCTGACCTGAACTTAACATGTTCTGTGTTAGATTACTCAACCTGTCTGACTCACAGAAACTCACCTCCCTAACCACTGCTTGCTGCATTCTCTTTTTGAGTTTGCCTACACCCAAAGCCGCTGTCAGATGTCACGGGGATGAGACCTCACAAGGTAAGTGAAAAAAACACAAAAAACACAAAAAAACAGGAACAAATGCTTTTCTAGACAGAATTTGCTGAAGGCAGTGGCCCAAGAATGATAGGAAGCACCACCTTGCAGGGTTTTCTATTTGGGGTATGGAAGGACCACACAGCCCTGGTTTATGTGGAATCATAGATGGTGTGAGTGAAAAGAGGCAGAGCCCGGGGTCCCAAGTGCCCTATCTGAAAAGAAAGCAGGCTATGTTGTCTAGACAAGAGGAAATGCTTTATTTTTCAAGGGAAGTTTATCAGGATTTTAAAAGCCAAATGATGCCTAGAAAATATAACTGAAGTTTTACTGATTCCTTGGTTTTTAGAAGACTTTCTTTTTGTTTCATTCTAAAAGTCTATCTTTAAGCCCAAAATGCAAAGAAAACTTAATTAGATTAGTGATTCCAAAAAGATATAGTCCTGTTGTGCAGCAGACATCCTCTTTATTTAAAAAAATTTCCCCTCAGGAGTTTTAAACTTGGGGCAGAATCAATATCATGACTAAGACTTTTCTTAGTCTCCTTTTGGCAAATACAGAGTACATGGCTGTTTAATAATCATCTAAAAAGGCTCCAAGTTTCAATGTTGGAAATAGTTTTCTCCTACGTTGTAAATATTAGATTATTCAGGGCTCCTTAAACCTTCTTTTTCACGAAAAGGCAACATAGATGAGAGAGACTTTTAGTCCTCGTTCTTCAAGGATTCGCCTCCTTTGATCTTCAGGCCTTTTGTGCTTTTTCCAGGCTGCTCCCACTGCCCCCTTTTCTGCCCTCATGGAATGTAAGCTTTATCAATTAAGACATATCAATTAAGAAACGAAAATGAGTTCCTTTTAACTTTGATTGTTATACATTCTACACATTTTTTTTTTTTTTTTTTTTTGCGGTACGCGGGCCTCTCGCTGTTGTGGCCTCTCCTGTTGTGGCCTCTCCCGTTGCGGAGCACAGGCTCCGGACGCGCAGGCTCAGTGGCCGTGGCTCACGGGCCCAGCCGCTCCGCGGCATGTGGGATCTTCCCGGACCAGGGCACGAACCTGTGTCCCCTGCGTCGGCAGGCGGACTCTCAACCACTGGGCCACCAGGGAAGCCCTCTACACATTTTTATTGATATAAATTATTTTATTACAATTATAGTTGAGAGTCAGCATTTGGGTATATTTACAAGACCTTCCAACATAGAAAATTATATTTTGTGTTGATATGTGTTGGGCCTTTTAGCAACATATCTTTTCCAGTAATTTGTGTTATATTTGTGCAAATCTGAAGTGTCTAGTTCTGGCTCTGGCAACTATTATCCCAGAGGACACTGGACCTGAGATTACACCAGAATTTCGTTTTTTCTCAACTAGAGATGTGTTTTTTTCCAGTGTGTAACTGTGCTCTTTCTCACTGCTGGTTCTAATATCCAGAATTCTCTCTGGGCTCAAGAGACATGATAAGCTAACAGGAATATTTGTGTAGCTTTTATATACACATATTTTATTCTCTTAGTACCTATTCAGGTTATGGGTATATTTTATAGAATAGCAAACTCAAATGGCTGACAAACTGCTGTATAGACTCTGGAGCCCAATTGCTACATTTAAATTCCTAAACCACTGCTGACTGGTTATGTGATTTTAGGCAAATTACTTACTAGCTATCTGCCTTAGTTTCCTCATCTGTAAAATAATGATTTCTACCACGCTGGGTTGTTAAATGAGATCATTTATGAAGTGTTTAGAACAGTGCATGTTGTACAGTAAGTACTATTTACGTTTTTGTTAATTCAAAAAGATATATGCACCTCAATGTTCGTAACTAGGAAAGCACTAAAGTCATTAATGGAGACATCCGCTCCTCACGGCTAGCAGTAACCTCCTTGTGACTAGCAGTGACCTTCTGCCAAAATGTGTCCTTGATTGAATGTATCTTCCTTCACCAAGATCACATATATGTAACACCAACCTCCCCCTCACCTCTTCAGAGAGGCTTCTCAGACCTACCTGAGATGTTGTCTCCCAGGCTACAGTCCTCATTTTGCCCCAAATAAAACTTAACTCGCAACTCGCATGTTGTGCTTTTCCTCTGTCAACAGGTTGTAGGTGTTGATTATCTAGGGAAGTGTGTGCAGGATGAATTTTGAGCAGGATGTGGAAAGGGGAGCCAGAGGGCTAAAAGTTGACTAAAAGGGAAATAAAATGATTGCTAGTGTGAGATCCAGCTGCACTTGTTTCTGCTAGACACGCTTACAGCAACTTCAGTCATATCTTTCTCCATCCTACCCTCACCCTGACTTAAGTTCAGGCTGTGACTCATGGTGGCTGATTTGCCCCAGACAGCTACCCTCCTTCAGAATTCAGTGTTGATGATCTGGTAGAGGTTCCAGCAGTATACTCAAGTCTTGTCTCTGCCCACCACTTGGAATCGTTTTGCATTCCATGAAAAAGATACTTGTTTTATACAATGTACTTTACTCTTGTTTTTCATGCAGTAGGTTCCTGATGCTCTTAAGGCTGTTACCCATCACTTTTGGAGGGGTTCCAAGGAAACAATATGAAATTAATTCCTGATTGCTTAGCCTTTTGTGGTTCATTAGGGCCCTAACACTCCTGAGCCAGGGCAGTGTACCTGAGAGGATGACAACAGTGATTTAATGGTGATGTGCTTCACATAAGAAGAACTCTATGGAGCCTGCTGACAGAAATTTTGGGAAACAATAGAGTTAGAAATGGTAAACATTCTGAAAATAAAGCAGCATTGTCTTAGAAATGCAAGAAGGCAGAGGCAAAATATATGGTTTGAATCATTAACAATACAATGAATGTCCAGAAAACCCATATTTTAGGCTACGGGTATGTCCTCTTTATCATGGCGTTCATTCACTTGAATTTTTATATTCATTATTCTGGTTGTATTGAGACAGGCCTGGGACTTGGGACCCTTTGCTGCAGTGCTGCGATGCTTGCACTTGGACAAACATCTCCTCAAGCAACAAAATACAAAGAAACTGTATGGGACTAAAAATAACTGCATGCACAGTGCATTTGGGGCAAATTCTGGACCGAAAGACACAAAAAGACCAAAAAACCCAACTGCCCCTTCTGAAGAACCTGGAGCAAAAACAGGGTTTCAGGAGCAAAAACGGGGTTTCGGGAGCAAAAGCAGGGTACTCCACATGCCTCCTGCGCAGAAACCACCTAAGGGGTGGGCAAAACACCTAAGCCACCCCTCCAGTCCGACCCCTGGACTCACCCCTACTCTCATCCCGTATAAGGAACAAGCTTGTCCCACCCCTACCCACCAGGCAGTGAGCTAGCAAGGGAACCTGTTGTTCCTTCTCTCTCCTCCCTGCTGCAGCAGGGGTCCCAATAAAGCCTTGCCTGAATTTCTTGTCTGGCCTTTAGTCAATTTCTATTGATTGGGGAAGGTCAAGAACCCTGGTCAGTATCAGTATTTTCTACCAGCTCTAAGGGTGGGATTATGTACCACATTCATCAATTGACATTGGATGGCAGTATTCAGGCACCCATCTTGTCTTTACTTTAAATAGAATAATTTAAGAATACTAATTCTAAACTTACACTCCCTGAAGGCAAGGTAAAGATTTTATAGTGGTATTTTATTTTATTATTTTATTCATAGTGATTGATTTTAGAAGATACAAATGGTTTTGCTACAATATGTGTGTTACTACTTCTATCTTTACAGGGTTTCTAGTGTCGACTGAAAATAATTACACAACGTGAGAGTTGTGAGTTAAGTTTCATTTGGGACAAAATGAGGATGATAGCCTGGGGACAGCCTCTCAGCTCTGAGGAACTGCTCTGAAGAGGTGAGGGGGGTGGTCAGTATATATATGACTTTGGTGAGGGGGGGATACTTTAAATTAAGCACACATTTTGGCAGAATGTCACTGCTAGTCACAAGAAGGTGGCTGCTCGTCACGAGGAATAGATGTCTCCATTAATGATTTTAGTGCTTTTCTAGATATGAGAAGATGCAAGAATTTGCGCTCACAAAATCTTCTCCTAAAAATATCTAACTATCTGAAGGCCTGCTCTTCCAGGTTTTCCCAGAACACAGAGTGCCTCATTCCTGATCTCTGCCCTGAATTCCTTTCAGGGTGTATTGAAGGTCAGCGACTGCAGTGACTAGTGACCTAATCCTTGTAGAGGCAGATGGCGAGTGACAATTTTTATCTGGCACTAGTTTACTACTGTTTGAGAGATGAATATCAATGGTATAACTTAGGAAGAACATTAAAAGTTATCCTAGGGCTTCCCTGGTGGCGCAGTGGTTGAGAGTCTGCCTGCCGATGCAGGGGACATGGGTTCGTGCCCCGGTCCGGGAAGATCCCACATGCTGCGGAGCAGCTGGGCCCGTGAGCCAAGGCCGCTAAGCCTGCGCGTCCGGAGCCTGTGCTCCGCAACGGGAGAGGCCACAACAGTGAGAGGCCCGCGTACCGCAAAAAAAAAAAAAAAAAAAAAAAGTTATCCTAGTACAATAAAAAATTGGACCAATACATAAACCATTTTGGACATTTTAAAATTTATTCAAAAATTATTTTTCGAGAGGAGAAAAAGATGTTTAAACCCTGAGGTTGGGAAAAAGAAATCTTAAGAGTATTTTTCTGAGCTTTAGCTTTTCTTTGAGTAGTTTCCTCCCCATCAACATATTTACAAAACCAAACTCTCCTTTTCTCAAAAAATGCACCTACTGTACAGAGGAGAAGTAGGGGAGTGATAGACTAATGCAGTGTGAGAATTCTGAGTTTCTTTTTTTTTTTTTTTAACATCTTTATTGGGGTATAATTGCTTTACGATGGTGTGTTAGTTTGTGCTTTATAACAAAGTGGATCAGTTATACATATACATATATTCCCATATCTCTTCTCTCTTACGTCTCCCTCCCTCCCACCCTCCCTATCCCACCCCTCCAGGAGGTCGCAAAGTACCGAGCTGATCTCCCTGTGCTATGCGGCTGCTTCCCACTAGCTATCTACCTTACGTTTGGTAGTGTATATATGTCCATGCCTCTCTCTCGCTTTGTCACAGCTCATCCTTCCCCCTCCCCATATCCTCAAGTCCGTTCTCTAGTAGGTCTGTGTCTTTATTCCCGTCTTACCCCTAGGTTCTTCATGACATTTTTTTTTCCTTAAATTCCATATATATGTGTTAGCATACGGTATTTGTCTCTCTCTTTCTGACTTACTTCACTCTGTATGACAGACTCTAGGTCTATCCACCTCATTACAAATAGCTCAATTTCGTTTCTTTTTATGGCTGAGTAATATTCCATTGTATATATGTGCCACATCTTCTTTATCTATTCATCCGATGATGGGCACTTAGGTTGTTTCCATCTCTGGCCTATTGTAAATAGTGCTGCAATGAACATTTTGGTACATGACTCTTTTTGAATTATGGTTTTCTCAGGGTATATGCCCAGTATTGGAATTGCTGGGTCATATGGTAGTTCTATTTGTAGTTTTTTAAGGAACCTCCATACTGTTCTCCATAGTGGCTGTACCAATTCAAATTCCCACCAGCAGTGCAAGAGTGTTCCCTTTTCTCCACACCCTCTCCAGCATTTATTGTTTCTAGATTTTTTGATGATGGCCATTCTGACTGGTGTGAGATGATATCTCATTGTAGTTTTGATTTGCATTTCTCTAATTAATGATGTTGAGCATTCTTTCATGTGTTTGTTGGCAGTCTGTATATCTTCTTTGGAGAAATGTCTATTTAGGTCTTCTGCCCATTTTTGGATTGGGTTGTTTGTTTTTTTGTTATTGAGCTGCATGAGCTGCTTGTAAATTTTGGAAATTAATCCTTTGTCAGTTGCTTCATTTGCAAATATCCACGAGCAATTAATTGTTTTCTTTCTCTATAATGCTGGGCTTTGGCAATCACTTGTTTAGGACAGAAGTCTTTGAATCATGTGAACTGGCAGAGTGTAAAGGAAATACATAAATAAGGAAAGGCAAATATCCTTCTTATTATCCTTTTTGAAGAAAATCAACAGTATGTTAAAGAGCAGTAGGTCAGATAATGTTCTTCCTGTGATCTCAGGATCAACATTTTACTTCCTGTTGCTTTAAGTTAACTCTTCCGAAAAAAAATTTGGGGTGGGGGGGGCGTTGCAGTGTTCTTTTCAAAATTAATGAATAGACATCTTGAATAATCAAAACATGCTGAAAGCCCTTGCTCTGAGAATCCTGTGGGAAGTTTCCATCTGCTGATTTGCTGAGAAGCTTACTTTCAGTATTAACGTACAGCGGTCAGTTGCCTTCTGGTACAAGTCAGTATAGATAATTAGTCATCAGCTCAATATCTCTTGACAAGACAGGTTTCTACAGAGGGGACCCACCCCTCCCCAGTACCTTAGGGTTTTGCTTAATTGTAAAGTCTAACATCTTTACCCTTTTTAAGATCTTGAAACCTAAAACAAATAATGTACTTCAATCTTATTAGTGGAGAAAATCAGTAGTAGAAAATGTATTGACTAACTACAATGGCCTTTCATCCTGGACACCAAGAGTCACCCTGGAGAATCGTCACAGTAATTGAAATAAAAGCCTTCGTGGGCTCTTCCCTGTGTTATAAATGTGTCTGCCAAGCAGTATGCTCAGAAACTTATTAATGGACAGCTGTTTAAGATGATGTTCTTTATAAATGTCATTGACGTGCCAGCTCCATACTTGCAGTCTCTCTAAGATTTATAATTTTCTGTTCTCATCTTCAAACTACATGAATATAACCCATTTCTAGTAAAGCTTCATCAAAGAATAATAAACAGAATGTCTTTCTTTTAACTGTACATATGCACTGATGTTATCTGCTACTTTATAAGTAAGAGGAACTATTGAGAGAGAAATAGTTTTAAAAATAATTTAATGTGGACAGCTCACTAACTGTTTTCATGTGATGCAGGTATAAAAGTGATCACAAAAGTAAAAAAATAAGAAAAACAGGTGTGTTACTGAGCGATATGCAAATGATTTTACATGTGAATGTAGACATCATTAAAATAAGCATTTAAAAAATTCATAACTAAAATCTTATGTGTATTAAAACTTCTAATATTTTATGACTCACATCATTTATCTTATATACAAATTAATTTGAATAAATGTTTGATTTCTGTATCATCTCTTAATCCCATTCTCTCTTTTATATTCTTTCTCTCCACACACACACACACACACCTGCCCCTTTTTTCTTTACCAAATGCACACATGGAATATTTTGACGGACATTAAAAGATTGAGGTCCATATTAAACTTCAGATAATAACAGCTACAAACACAGATTTTATTTAGAAAACTCAAAGAAAGTATTTCTAAGAAATGAAAAGATAGTTGATTATACAGGTTAATTTTCTATGATTATAGAACACATGGGTACAAATTATATACAGTCTATTCCTCATAAACTGTGATTTTGATGAAGAATTCCTTGAGTGAATAATTTGATTTAGAAATGAAGAGAAATTTGCTTTTGTGACAATAAGACAAATTCTTCCATTAGTGGCACCTACAAGAATAAAGCCTTTCCAAATCCTCTGGGTTCCCTAAACACTGAAATGGACCTCACTGTAGATATATCTTGGGTTTGGTCCAAAGAGGTTTATACTGTAAGTGTAGCACTTAAGTTGCTTTATCTAGAACAGTGAGGAGTCAGAAACACTAGGAACAGAGCCTCTCTAGGCTTCAGCACAATGCTGTATCCTCTGGTTGCAAATTATACCTTAATTTACTTTGGTTTACTTTCAACTAGACAGGATGTTGATGAAATTCATGTAGAATGAGCCCTGGCTCTGGGCCAAGTGGGAAGTTCATACCCTTTCTTAGATTTTACTTTCGAGTGCCTTTTGCTACAACTTTTATATACTCCTCAGTAACTGACAACCACAAGTTTATATTTGTTTTTGTTTGTTTGTTTGTCCGAAAACTACCCCTCAAGTAATTCTGTTGAGAATTGGAGCTGATTGTCTAGTTGTCACTTTACACAGTATTGCAACATAGTTATGGTAAGGTTTATTCTCTGCTAACAGGCTTGCTTATTGTTGAACAGATATGGCTTCTAAGCCATTAAGAATTACATATTTTCTTGACCTGAGTCTTTCAGGTCCAGTGTGAGCTAGCTGAGAAACTAAAGTAGGCAAGGGTGTTTTGGCTCCAAGAGGGAGAACAAATGAAAATGCAAATAATTTAGGAGGCTGAAGGGAAAAACATGGATGGATGGGGCTAGGATTGTCCAAGAAGAGGGAAGAGAATGAAAAGGGTAGAAAATAGAAGCACGCAAATTCAAAATTTAAGCTGAGAATGAAAAACTCAGGAACTGAAAAGGATAAGCCAGCAAAGTAAGAGGAGGTAGGATCCCAGAAGCAATAAACAAACAAACAAACAAAACGGGAGTTGTGAAAAGAATGGAGCCATCTGTAGTTTCAAATGTTGCAGTGAGCTCAAGTAACAGGAGACTAGAAGAGTACTCAGGGATGCTGGGGACCGTGATTTCATGGTGGACTTTGAGAGAGCATTTTGAGAAGACTGATTGGCTGAGAAGGATGGGAAGTGGAGCCAGCGAGCATAAACACTGATGGAAATATTTGGTAATGGGCAGGAAGAAGCAGAGTGAATAGTTTGAGATGGAGAGAAGACTGAGGGAAGAGATGCATTGGATTTTTTGGTTTTTGAAACTAAAACTCCATATGAGAATTTAAAAAGCTCCTGGAGTATTTAGAATATTTCAGGTCTTTAGCTTTAAAATAACAAAATAGAAATAAACAAATGGACAAAGTTAATTTAGTCACTTGAAATAATTTACATTAAGCTTAAACACAAAATTTACGTATTTTAAAACTCTAATCAACTTAATTTAGGATACACTGACACATATATCATAAATATCAATTAAAATGACAATGTTGGGCTTCCCTGGTGGTGCAGTGGTTAAGAGTCTGCCTGCTGGTGCTGGAGACACAGGTTCGATCCCTGCCCTGGGAAGATCCCACATGCCACGGACCAGCTAAGCCCATGCACCACAACTACTGAGCCTGTGCTCTACTGCCCACGAGCCACAACTACTGAAGCCCGTGCGCCTAGAGCCCGTGCTCTGCAAAAAGAGAAGTCACGACAATGAGAAGCCCGCGCACCTCAAGGAAGAGTAACCCCCGCTCGCCGCAACTAGAGAAAGCCCACGCACAACAATGGAGACCCGACACTGCCAAGGATAAAAACAAATAAATAAATTTATAAAAAAGATAAATGACCATGTTTGCATTTTCATTTCTGTGAATGCCTTTATGTTCTGTATGCTGTTGATGACACATGCCAAATATAATGTTGTTAGCTGAACATTAAATAAGTTAGAATGCGATATATCTTTAAAATATGCTGGCATATTTCATAGAAATATAAGAAATATTTTCACTATAATAATTTTGAATAAAAGCTTAAAATAATAGCATTAAGGAAAAAACAAAAGATGACTTCTGTCAATTAAGATCAACAATAATCATGTTAAGTGCTATGGACTAATGAATAGGAGCAAGTAAAAAAGACACAATAATTGTTAAGTTACAAGCTCTCTTAAATGGGTCTGCATTCCTATTGGTTCAGCCTATAGTGAATAAAATGGTGATCAGATGCTTTAAACTTCATATGGGTTGGATTTAAACAATTTAAGAAAACCAAAGAATGTGTCATGATCCTCTCCATCCTAAACTTCTAAATTTTGGTGTTTCTTATGGCAGCATCCTAGGTCCCCTTCTCTTTTCTGACTAATCTCTCCCTAAGTGATTTCATTCATTCCCAGGGTCTGAAGTACCATTTACACGCTGATGACTTCCAAAACTTCTCTCTCTAGCAAACGCCACTTCTCTAAGCTCATGTATCTATTTTCTCCTTCTTCCCTTCTCCTCCTACTTCTCCTCCTTTTTCTAACAGCTTAATTGAGGAATAACTTGACATACAGTAAACTGCACATATTTAAAATGAAGCATTTGGTAAGTTTTGACATACATATTTGCCCAAGAAATGATCACCACAAACAAAATGGTGAACGTAGTGACCATCCCAAAAGTTTCCTCATGCCTTTTCTAATTCCTCCAATTTCCCCCACCCCCTAACTGGTCCCCCAGGCAACCAAAAATCTGCTTTCTGTCACTAGGCATTGGTTTACATGTAGAATTTTATATAAATGGAATGGTTTAATATAATGTATGGAATCTTCCTATAGTATTTAAAGGGTTTCAGGGCTATAGCTTTAATATGACAACATAAAGATAGACAAGGTTAATTTAAACAGCCATTTGCAAAAATTTTTTTCATCTTTTTTTTGTCTGGCCTTTTTCACTCATCCTAATTATTCTGTGATTCATCCATGTTGTCGTGTTTATCAGTAGTTCATTCCTTTTTCTTGCTGAATAGTGGTATCCTATGAATATATCACAATGCATTTATCCATTCACTTACTGATGAGCATTTGAGTTCTTTCCAATTTTTGGCTATGACAAATAAGGCTGCTATGAACATTTGCATAAACCTTTGTATGGACGTGTGTTTTAATTTATCTTGGGTAAATACCTAGGAATGGAATGGCTGGATCATATGGTAGGCATACGTTTAAATTTCTAGGAAGCTGCCAACCTGCTTTCTAATGTGGTTGTACTGTTGTTATTCCCACCACCAGTGTATGAGAGCTGTAGTTATTCCTCTTCCTCGTCAACACTTGGTATAGTCAGTATTTTAATTTTAATAGCTGTGTACTATTATATCCCTAGCAATACATGATGTTGAGTGTCTTTTCAGTGCTTATTTGCTATATGTGTATCATTTTTGGTGAAGTATCTGTTCAAATCTTTTGCCCATTTTTTAATCGGGTTGTTTGTTTTATTATTGAGTTTTGAGAATAAATATATTCTTTTTCTAGGATATATTTATATCTAAATATACATTTTTTTCTGGACACAATTTCTTTAGCAAGATATATGATTTGCAAATATTTTCTCCCAGTCTATGGGTTGTCTTCATTCTCACCTCAGGGCCTTTCAAAGAGCAGACATCTTTTTCTCTTTTTTTTTTTTTTTTTTAACATCTTTATTGGAGTATAATTGCTTTACAGTGTTGTGTTGGTTTCTGCTTTATAACAAAGTGAATCAGTTATACATATACACATATCCCCGTATCTCCTTCCTCTTGCGTCTCCCTCCCTCCCACTCTCCCTATCCCACCCCTCCAGGCGGTCACAAAGCACCGAGCTGATCTCCCTGTGCTATGCGGCTGCTTCCCACTAGCTATCTACCTTACGTTTGGTAGTGTGTATATGTCCATGCCACTGTCTCACTTCATCTCAGCTTACCCTTCCCACTCCCCGTGTCCTCAAGTCCATTCTCTACGTCTGCATCTTTATTCCTGTCCTGCCCCTAGGTTATTCAGAACCATTTTTTTTCTAGATTCCATACATATGTGTTAGCATACAGTATTTGTTTTTCTCTTTCTGACTTAACTTCACTCTGTATGACAGACTCTAGGTCCATCCACCTCACTACAAATAACTCAGTTTCGTTTTTTTATGGCTGAGTAATATTCCATTGTATATATGTGCCACATCTTCTTTATCCATTCATCTGTCGATGGACACTTAGGTTGCTTCCATGTCCTGGCCATTGTAAATAGAGCTGCAATGAACATTGTAGTACATGACTCTTTTTGAATTATGGTTTTCTCAGGGTATATGCCCAGTAGTGGGATTGCTGGGCTGTATGGTAGTTCTTTTTTTTGCAGAATTAAGTTCTTCTAATAGATTGCATATATAGATGTTTAGCCATACTCTTTTATCAACTCTTTAAGAGTAGAATTTTATATCCAATTTACGCTTCAGATATCATCTTTCCTATTTGTTACAGTAAGGTCTTCTATCCAAATATCCACTTGTACACTGAGAGCTTTAAAAAAAAACAGGACACAGAGGGAGTTGCCATTTTTAGCAGCAATGAAATATCATTAACGCCTTTTAACATACCAAATTCAAGTCACTATCAGAGGTGAGTGCACCACAAAGTCACCAGGTACAAAATTGCTAGTTATTTTAAAATTAATAACTTGAAATTACCCCTGCCCCCCACCCCATTACATCCCATCTTTTTATGAACAGCAAACATTTTGCTATTTTATACATAGGCTTGCAGGCTTGTTTCAATATGAAAGTGTTAATTCATTTGTACATTTTTTTAATCAGTTATGTAGTGCTACAATAAATGTCCAATAATCTACACAGGAACAATCTTTGATGATGAAAATGACGAAGATTGAATAAGGCTATCGATTACCTTATCTTATTTACATATAAAGAATAGATACCCAATTGTGAGGAAGAGACAGAAATCGGACAAATACTCATAGGTGTAAAAATTACATCTACCTCTGAGCTTATTCTGTAAATGAGACATTTTAAATAGGCCTGTAGCCCATGCCAGTTTTTTCTTCGGAAAAAGAAAAGCTGCCTTCATGACATCCCCTCTTGTTTCAGATTTCCACAGTGTCACTTGAACTTTTAGTCAGAAACTTACTTTCTTCAAAAAATAAAGAAAATACTCCCTGCCCCCCAAGTTACCTCCCTCCCCCACCAAAATCCTTCTGGATTCATTTTCAGTGCCAAGTTGCATGATCAGGTCCCACCTCCTGGGGTTTTTTTTGTCCATCTATTGATCAGTTAGTTTAGAGTGGGTAACATGAACCAGTTCTGGAACCGCTCCTAGGAGCAACACAAGCTCTTCACTACAATCACACTGCAGGAAAGTGGTAACTCAATTCATCTCTGGTGCCGGGCCTCCCAAACTGAAAGAACTTGGCACAACTGGAGCACTGACTTTGTGTCCTCCATGCTTCTCAATCATTTTGGATTCATGGGCTGCTCTTCTTTGATCAGCTAGAGTTGCTATATCCTGTAACAGTTTTCTTTGTTCTTCATTAAGACCATGAGTCAGAGCCTGATACCACACGGGATTACGATTTTGTATAGTTCAAATATAGCTTTAAGTATCTGATACTCATCAACAGGGTTATCTTCATCATCAGTGCTTGTGGAATAGCCTTCCAGGGCAGTTTCTCCAGCAGCATCTTCTTCCCAGTCTTCATCATGTCCCTCTTCGCCCGCTTGCTTAGCCAGGATCTCCAGATATTCTTGTCCATCTTCATCAATACCATCTTCATCACTCCCCGGTTCCTCCGATTTCATCATCGTCTTCAGCTTCGTCATCACCATCACTGTCTTTCTCCTGTTCTGCATGGCAGGCATATGCTCTTTTTAATCCATTGAATAAACGAATTAAAAACTGGCAAAATCTGTCCGGAAACCTGATTTAAAACTTGTGGTATTTGTTCCATATCAATAAGAGCACACAGGCCCAGAACACATCTCTCTGTCATGAAGCCCCAAGAAACAATCAACATCATTAAGCCACTGTGTAATAAAGTGATCTGTAACTGGTTCAATACTATTAGGGAAGTGAAAATTTTCTAAGGTGTTGAGAAGTAGGTGTGGATTATAATACAAAGCTGCAATGGCAACTTGCAGGCACATTGTTCGAAGTTCACTTGTCTTCACCTCTCTTGTCAGTCTCTCTAATGCTGCTTCCACGAACAAGGGAATACACTGGTCAGTGCCACGCCCTTTGCACCACAGAATGATCACCTCTAACAATTTTGCTGCATGACATTCTGCATCTTCTCCTGCAACTCCTGTAAGAACCTTTTTGCACATACTGTATATCATTTCAAGGTACTTGGTATTAGACAGAAGTACGTCTGTATCAACTGTTACATAATTATGAAGCAGAGGCGTCGTATCTGTAAAGTAATCAAAGCCATCTTGCTGAAAAACCTCAAATACCAGAGGTAGTAGCTGCCACATCTGTGGAGACACTTGCTGACATGTCAAACTATGTGCTAAAGAGAAGATCTCCTCATAGAATTCTAAGACATGCTGTTGTAAAACAGTTCCAGTGACCTGTAAGCAGATTCCTTCAAGCTGCTGGGTTATTTCTTTGTGATCTTCAACTACACTAAGAAGTGTGTCGATGGTATTCAGGATTCCCATAGCAGTAGCTGCTTTGTCATCACTTCCTTCTTCATCTGGCCCAGTCTGGATTACTTGATTAAATGTCATTGCCAAATGTTGTGTCATTTCTACTGCAATAGGAGTAACTTCTTCACTATGCTCGCAGATCATTTTCTGAATTACATTGGTAAGATCATCATTTTCTGTTTCTCTTATAATATGAAGAAAAGCCTGCATGACAGGTTGGATGAACGGTGTGACGTATTCTTTAGCTTTCTCTTGATTGCTGATCAGCACTTGAAGTGCAATGGCAGCTTCCACTTGAACAGGCATTTCCCTATCATCCATCAGACATCTTCGTGTCAGCTCTAGGGCTGTTTGCAGGTTCTGGTCACTTTGAACTTCACTTCACAAAAATAGTGAAGGACCCAGCAAGCTCTCGCTCTCATGTAGCCTAGTTCACTGCTGAAGGGAGGGAATACATGATTCTGCAACATATATTCCATCTGATCTTTGTAGATCTTTCTCTTCAGAAGTATTTCAGCTAAAGAGCCAATCATATGCAGGGCTCCATCTTTTTTTCGAGGATCAGCATTTGGTTCTGTAAGAATCTGGTAGCAAAATCCCATAGTCTTTTGTAGTACCTCTTTCCTCTTACTACAAGCTGTAAACAAAAGTGTCTGGGCAGCAGTGGTAGGAGAGATGAAATCCTCAAACACATCAAACTTCATGCGTATATATTCACAGGGGTCTTCTTGCCAAAGTTCCTCATCAGTATCTGTATAGCACATCAATGGAAAAATAACATCTTGGATAATGCCTTGTATATGAGGCTTCAGATTCTTCCGGGTGAGAGCATGAGAAACTCCTTGATTAATATAATTTAATGTCTGTTGTAAAACTCGAGGAGCCATATATTGCTTCTCCTTGTACTGATATAACACCTTCAATAAAACTTGTTGGACATCAACAGCAAATG
This sequence comes from Monodon monoceros, assembly GCF_005190385.1. Classification (NCBI taxonomy): domain Eukaryota; kingdom Metazoa; phylum Chordata; class Mammalia; order Artiodactyla; family Monodontidae; genus Monodon; species Monodon monoceros. The sequence continues at coordinate 52,098,057 of NW_021703772.1, read as the reverse complement.
CCTTCAGAAATACTTCAGCAAATTCATTGTACTCCTTGGAAACATTGCCAGGGCTTCCATATCTTTCAAAAAGCCTTGCTGGGCTTCCCTGGTGGCGCAGTGGTTGAGAATCTGCCTGCTAATGCAGGGGATACGGGTTCGAGCCCTGGTCTGGGAAGATCCCACATGCCACGGAGCAACTAGGCCCGTGAGCCCCAGCTACTGAACCTGCGCGTCTGGAGCCTGTGCTCCGCAACAGGAGAGGCCATGATAGTGAGAGGCCTGCGCACCGTGATGAAGAGTGGCCCCCACTTGCCACAACTAGAGAAAGCCCTCGCACAGAAATGAAGACCCAACGCAGCCAAAAATAAATAAATAAATTTAAAAAAAAATAAAAAAATACTCCTGTTCTCTGTTTAAAAAAAGAAAAATGCTTTGCCGAAAACCTTCAGGGAGCGCAAGGCTTAAAAAAAAAAAGGCTTGCTAAGATATGTAAAGCCCACTTCTTACATTTCCACCATGGTAACTTAGGTCTGTCATCTTCTTCAACTTGAAGTGTTTCATCAGGTACATCCCTGTTCACAACAGTCGTTAAAATTTCTATCCATTCTGTCAGGTTCTTTTGGTTTATCAGTATCAGCTCCAGTGGTAGTGTATACTGAACAAGAGCATAGAAGATCTTGAAAATTTGTTTCTGGATGAGGACAGACTGATCAGACTGATCAGAAAGAAGCTGGATAAAACGGTCCTTTAGAACTGGCAGGAAATATTGCACTGCTCCTACCAATGGACTCCGTTCCTCTGGTTTCTTATACCAGAACTACAACTGGCACTCACTCTGACAGAGCTTGGAGCAACAGCTGGAACATTTCCTTAGCAGGAAGATGGGTAGTCATAATTTTTCACAAGCTGATAGAGGCAAAGAAGAATTCCTAGCCAACATGCACTGTTATCAGACTGAAGGTAAAAGCCAATTTTGTCCACAATGGCAGTCCAGCGACTTGGATAATCATGTTTGATAATATGATGAATGCATGTAGTAATCTGTACCCCGATGAGCTCAGGAGAGTGGATAATGACTTCTACAATATTTTCTCGAATACAATGTCGATCTTCTTCTGGAAGAGTATAAGGGGATATATCCCCTGGTGCCGTTTCCCGATCAGGCCAATACTGTGTTATCATATTTTTCAAATAGATAACACCTGCCTGTCTCACAGGTAAATCCAGTTGTTCTGACATAGTAATCTGAAGCAGTGTTGAAACAAAATTCAGAGACTTGTGTGCTTCATTGAGCTGGCGCTCCATGGCCTCATGCAGGGCTGGGTCCATGGTGCCCCGCAGGGCTTCGATAATGGTGTTGGGGTCCATGGCAGGGTGGACGCAGTCAAACCCAGGGCTCGGGTGCTACTGGCCCAGGAATAGCGCCCCTCACTGCACACATGGACCTGCCATGCTCCGCAGCGGCAACCGGTGCGAAAGGAAAGAGAAGCGCCAAGGCCACGGATAGAACCTCTTCTTCTCGGCGTGGAGGTGGGAGATGCTCCAGCCACTTCCTGTTGGCGTGCCCGTGGAGCCCTTTGGGAGATGTAGTCCACTTGGGCAGTCCGCAGCCCACGTGGCCGGAGCGACAGCTGGAATCCTAAGTGTCACCCAGAAATGTTCATCAGGAGAGTAGGTGTCCTTAGACCACCCAAGTAAATCAATGGCTCTCTGGTCTTGGAGAACAAAATTAGCCAGTTTTCTTGTAAGGGATACATAGGTGGAGCCAAAGTAAATGGTGAGATTATGGGGAGGAGACATTTTTCTTATCCATGTCCACAGCATGAAGGAAAACAATTGGTATTTCTGCTCCAAGTGCATATATCTGGTCCTCTGACAATATGAGGAGGAGGCAGCACCCCTGGGGTGACTTTTTTCCCTTTAAATCCTTTTATATACTGAATGATCTCCCTGTTGGTTTTCAGGGGGAAATCTTTTTTTTTTCTTTTTTTTTTTTTTTTATACATCAAGTTCTTATTAGTCATCAGTTTTACACACATCAGTGTATACATGTCAGTCCCAATCTCCCAATTCATCACACCCCCCCACCCCCGCCCCCCTGTGGCTTTCCCCCCTTGGTTTCCATACGTTTGTTCTGTACATCTGTGTCTCAATTTCTGCCCTGCAAACCGGTTCATCTGTACCATTTTTCTAGGTTCCACATATATGCGTTAATATATGATATTTGTTTTTCTTTTTATGTCTTCACTCTGTATGACAGTCTCTGGATCCACCCACGTCTCAACAAATGACAAAATTTCATTCCTTTTTATGGCTGAGTAATATTCCATTGTATATATGTACCACTACTTCTTTATCCATTTGTCTGTTGATGGGCATTTAGGTTGCTTCCATGACCTGGCAATTGTAAATAGTGCTGCAGTGAACATTGGGGTGCGTGTGTCTTTTTGAATTGTGGTTTTCTCAGGGTATATGCCCAGTAGTGGGATTGCTGGATCATATGGTAATTCGATTTTTAGTTTTTTACGGAACCTCCATACTGTTCTCCATAGTAGCTGTATCAGTTTACATTCCCACCAACCGTGAAAGAGGGTTCCCTTTTCTCCACATCCTCTCCAGCATTTGCTGTTTGTAGATTATCTGATGAAGCCCATTCTAACTGCTGTGAGGTGATACCTCATTGTAGTTTTGATTTGATTTCCCTAATAATTAATGATGTTGAACAGATTTTCATGTGGTTCTTGGCCATCTGTTTGTCTTCTTTGGAGAAATGTCTATTTAGGTCTTCTGCCCATTTTTGGATTGGGTTGTTTGTTTTTTTAATATTGAGCTGCATGAGCTGTTTATATATTTTGGAGATTAATCCTTTGTCCGTTGATTCATTTGCAAATATTTTCTCCCATTCTGAGGGTTGTCTTTTCATCTTGTTTATGGTTTCCTTTGCTGTGAAAAAGCTTTGAAGTTTCATTAGGTCCCATTTGTTTATTTTTGTTTTTATTCCCATTACTCTAGGAGGTGGATCAAAAAAGATCCTCCTGTGATTTATGTCAAAGAGTGTTCTTCCTATGTTTTCCTCTAAGAGTTTTATAATGTCTGATCTTACATTTAGGTCTCTAATCCATTTTGAGTTTATTTTTGTGTATGGTGTTAGGGAGTGTTCTAATTTCATTCTTTTACATGTAGCTGTCCAGTTTTCCCAACACCACTTATTGAAGAGACTGTCTTTTCTCCATTGTATATCCTTGCCTCCTTGGTCATAGATTAGTTGACCATAGGTGCATGGGTATACCTCTGGGCTTTCTATCTTGTTCCATTGATCTATGTTTCTGTTTTTGTGCCAGTATCATATTGTCTTGATTACTGTAGCATTGTAGTATAGTCTGAAGTCAGGGAGTCTAATTCCTCCATCTCCGTTTCTTTCCCTCAAGACTGCTTTGGCTATTCGGGGTCTTTTGTGTCTCCATACAAATTTTAAGATTTTTTCTTCTAGCTCTGTAAAAAATGCCATTGGTAATTTGATAGGGATTGCATTGAATCTGTAGATTGCTTTGGGTAGTATAGTCATTTTCACAGTATTGATTCTTCCAATCCAAGAGCATGGTATATCTCTCCATCTGTTGGTATCATCTTTAATTTCTTTCATCAGTGTCTTATAGTTTTCTGCATACAGGTCTTTGGTCTCCCTAGGTAGGTTTATTCCTAGGTATTTTATTCTTTCTCTTGCAATGGTAAATGGAAGTATTTCCTTAATTTCTCTTTCAGATTTTTCATCATTAGTGTATAGGAATGCAAGAGATTTCTGTGCATTAATTTTGTATCCTGCAACCTTACCAAATTCATTGATTAGCTCTAGTAGTTTTCTGGTGGCATCTTTAGGATTCTCTATGTATAGTATATGTCATCTGCAAACAGTGACAATTTTACTTCTTCTTTTCCAGTTTGTATTCTCTATTTCTTTTTCTTCTCTGATCACCGAGGCTAGGACTTCCAAAACTACGTTGAGTAATAGTGGTGAGAGTAGACATCCTTGTCTTGTTCCTGCTCTTAGAGGTAATGCTTTCAGTTTTTCACCATTGAGAATGATGTTTGCTGTGGGCTTGTCGTATATGGCCTTTATTATGTTGAGGTAGGTTCCCTCTGTGCTCACTTTCTGGAGAGTTTTTATCATAAATGGGTGTTGAATTTTGTGAAAAGCTTTCTCTGCATCTATTGAGATGATAATATGATTTTTTTTTTTTTTTTTTTTTTTGCGGTACGCGGGCCCTCACTGCTGTGGCCTCTCCCGTTGCGAGCACAGGCTCCGGATGCACAGGCTCAGCGGCCATGGCTCACGGGCCCAGCCGCTCCACGGCATGTGGGATATTCCCAGACCGGGGCACGAACCCGCGTCCCCTGCATTGGCAGGCGGATTCTCAACCACTGCGCCACCAAGAAAGCCCGATCATATGATTTTATTCTTCAATTTGTTAACATGATGTGTCACATTGATTGATTTGTGTATGTTGAAGAATCCTTGCATCCCTGGGATAAATCCCACTTGATCATGGTGTTTGATCCTTTTAATGTGTTGTTGGATTCTGTTTACTAGTATTTTGTTGAGGAGTTTTGCATCTATATTCATCAGTGATATTGGTCTGTAGTTTTCTTTTTTTGTAGTATCTTTGTCTGGTTTTGGTATCAGGGTGATGGTGGCCTCCTAGAATTAGTTTGGGAGTGTTCCTTCCTCTGCAATTTTTTGGAAGAGTTTGAGAAGGATGGGTGTTAGCTCTTCTCTAAATGTTTGATAGAATTCACCTGTGAAGCCATCTGGTCCTGGACTTTTGTTTTTTGGAAGATTTTTTTTTTTATGATTTTTTTTTTTTTTTTTTTTCAGTACACGGGCCTTTCACTGTTGTGGCCTCTCCCGTTGCGGAGCACAGGCTCCGGACACGCAGGCTCAGCGGCCATGGCCCACGGGCCCAGCCGCTCTGCGGCATGTGGGATCTTCCTGGACTGGGGCACGAACCCGTGTCCCCTGCATCGGCAGGCGGACTCTCAACCACTGCGCCACCAGGGAAGCCCTGGAAGATTTTTAATCACAGTTTCAATTTCATTACTTGTGATTGGTCTGTTCATATTTTCTATTTCTTCCTGGTTCAGTGTTGGAAGGTTACACTTTCTAGGAAAGTGTCTATTCCTTCCAGGTTGTCCATTTCATTGGCATAGAGTTGCTTGTAGTAGTCTCTTAGGATGCTTTGTATTTCTGCAGTGTCTGTTGTAAGTTCTCCTTTTTCATTTCTAGTTTTATTGATTTGAATCCTCTCCCTCTTTTTCTTGATGAGTCTGGCTAATCGTTTATCAATTTTATTTAACTTCTCAAAGAAACAGCTTTTAGTTTTACTGATCTTTGCTATTGTTTTCTTTGTTTCTATTTCATTTATTTCTGCTCTGATGTTTATGATTTCTTTCCTTTTGCTAACTTTGGGTTTCGTTTGTTCTTGTTTATCTGGTTCCTTTAGGTGTAAGGTTATATTATTTATTTGAGATTTTTCTTGTTTCTTGAGGTAGGCTTGTATAGCTATAAACTTCCCTCTTAGAACTGCTTTTGCTGCATCCCATAGGTTTTGGATTGTCGTGTTTTCATTATCATTTGTCTCTAGGTATTTTTTGATTTCCTTTTTGATTTCTTCAGTGATCTCTTGGTTGTTTAGTAACGTAGTGTTTAGCCTCCATGTGTTTGTGTTTTTTACGTTTTTTTCCCCTGTAATTCATTTCTAATCTCATAGCGTTGTGGTCAGAAAAGATGCTTGATATGATTTCAATTTTCTTAAATTTACTGAGGCTTAATTTGTGACCCAAGATGTGATCTATCCTGGAGAATGTTCTGTGTGCACTTGAGAAGAAAGTGTAATCTGCTGTTTTTGGATGGAATGTCCTATAAATATCAATTTATCTAGTCTATTGTGTCATTTAAAGCTTCTGTTTCCTTATTTATTTTCATTTTGGATGATCTGTCCATTGATGTAAGTGAGGTGTTAAAGTCCCCCACTATTATTGTGTTACTGTCGATTTCCTCTTTTACAGCTGTTAGCGGTTGCCTTATGTATTGAGGTGCTCCTGTGTTGGGTGCATATATGTTTATAGTTGTTATATCTTCTTCTTGGATTGATCCCTTGATCATTATATAGTGTTCTTCCTTGTCTCTTGTAACATTCTTTATTTAAAGTCTGTTTTGTCTGATATGAGTATTGCTACTCCAGCTTTCTTTTGATTTCCATTTGCATGGAATATCTTTTTCCATCCCCTCACTTTCAGTCTGTATGTGTGCCTAGGTCTGAAGTGGGTCTCTTCTAGGCAGCATATATATGGGTCTTGTTTTTGTATACATTCAACCAGCCTGTGTCTTTTGGTTGGAGCATTTAATTCATTCACGTTTAAGGTAATTATCGATATGTTTGTTCCTATGACCATTTTATTAATTGTTTTGCGTTTGTTTTTGTAAGTCCTTTTCTTCTCTTGTGTTTCCTACTTAGAGAAGTTCCTTTAGCATTTGATGTAGAGCTGGTTTGGTGGTGCTGAATTATTTTAGCTTTTGCTTGTCTGTAAAGCTTTTGATTTCTCCATCGAATCTGAATGAGATCCTTGCTGGGTAGAGTAATCTTGGTTGTAGTTTCTTTCCTTTCATCACTTTAAGTATATCATGCCACTCCCTTCTGGCTTGTAGATTTTCTGCTGAGAAATCAGCTGTTAATCTTATGGGACTTTCCTTGTATGTTATTTGTCATTTTTCTCTTGCTGCTTTTAATAATTTTTCTTTGTCTTTAATTTTTGCCAATTTGGTTATTGTGTGTCTTGGCATGTTTCTCCTTGGGTTTATCCTGTATGGGACTCACTGTGCTTCCTGGACTTGGGTGGCTATTTCCTTTCCCATGTTAGGGATGTTTTAGACTATAATCTCTTCGAATATTTTCTCGGGTCCTTTCTCTCTCTCTTCTCCTTCTGGGACCCCTGTAATGCGAACGTTGTTACGTTTAAGGCGGTCAAAGAGGTCTCTTAGGCTGTGTTCATTTCTTTTCATTCTTTTTTCTTTATTCTGTTCCACAGCAGTGAATTCCACCATTCTGTCTTCCAGGTCACTTATCTGTTCTTCTGCCTCAGTTATTCTGCTATTGATTCCTTCTAGTGTAGTTTTCATTTCAGTTATTTTATTGTTCATCTCTGTTTTTTTTGTTCTTTAATTCTTCTAGATCTTCGTTAAACATTTCTTGCATCTTCTGAATCTTTGCCTCCATTCTTTTTCCGAGGTCCTGGATCATGTTCACTATCATTATTCTGAATTCTTTTTCTGGAAGGTTGCCTATGTCCACTTCATTTAGTTGGTGAGTGTGGTTTTTGTTCCACAGGCTGCAGGATTGTAGTTCTTCTTGCTTCTCATGTCTGCCCTCTGGTGGATGAGTGTATCTAAGAGGCTTGTGCAGGTTTTATGGTCGGAGGGACTGGTGGTGGGTAGAGCTGAGTGTTGCTCTGGTGGGCAGAGCTCAGTAAAACTTTAATCCGCTTGACTCCTGATAGGTGGGGCTGGGTTCCCTCCCTGTTGGTTGTTTGGCCTGAGGCAACCCAACAATGGAGCCTACCTGTGCTCTTTGGTGGGGCTAATGGCAGACTCTGGGAGGGCTCACGTCAAGGAGTACTTCCCAGAACTTCTGCTGCCAGTGTCCTTGTCCCTACGGTGAGCCACAGCCCTCCCCACTCCCCCGCCTCTGCAGGAGACCCTCCAACACTAGCAGGTAGGTCTGGTTCAGTATCCCCTGGGTTCACTGCTCCTTCCCCTGGGTCCTGATGCACACACTACTTTGTGTGTGCCCTTCAAGAGTGGGGTCTCTGTTTCCCCCAATCCTGTCAAAGTCCTGCAATCAAATCCCACTAGGCTTCAAAGTCTGTTTCTCTAGGAATTCCTCCTCCTGTTGCTGGACCCCCAGTTTGGGAAGCCTGACATGGGGCTCAGAACCTTCACTCCAGTGGGTGGACTTCTGTGGTATAAGTGTTCTCCAGTCTGTGAGTCACCCACCCAGCTGTTATGGGATTTGATTTTGCTGTGATTGCATCCCTTCTACTGTCTCATTGGGGCTTCTCCTTTGTCTTTGGATATGGGGTATCTTTTTTGGTGAGTTCCAGTGTCTTCTTGTCAATGATTGTCCAGCGGCTAGTTGTGATTCAGGTGTTCTCACAAGAGGGAGTGAGAGCAAGTCCTTCTACTCCGCCATCTTGGTTCCCCTCTCGGTAGTTCTATTTTTAGTTTTTTAAGGAACCTCCATACTGTTCTCCATAGTGGATGTATCAATCTACATCCCCACCAACCGTGAAAGAGGGTTCCCTTTTCTCCACATCCTCTCCAGCATTTATTGTTTGTAGAGTTTTTGGTGATGGCCATTCTGACAGGTGTGAGGTGATACTTCATTGTAGTTTTGATTTGCATTTCTCTAATGATTAGTGATGTTGAGCATCCTTTCATGTGTTTGTTGGCAGTCTTTGTATCTTCTTTGGAGAAATGAAAAGCAGACATCTTTAATTTGGATAAAGTACAACTGACTGATCTATTTTCTGTATTATGGTTTTGGAGTTATATCTAAAAAATATTTGCCTAAACCAGCGTTACAGCAATTTTATATTTTCTTCCAGAATGTTTATTATTCTGTGTTCTACATTTAGGTGTAGGGTTCATTTTGAATGAATTTTTATGTGGTATAAATTATGGATCAAAGCTCATTTTACTACATATGGTATCCAGTTCCTGCATATGGGTATTCAATTGTTTCAGAACCACTTTTTGAAAGACTATCTTTTCTCAGTTGAATTGCCTTTCACCCTTGTCAAAAAACTAGTTGTCTGTATGTGTGTAGGTCTATTTCTGTAATCTTTTCTGTTCTATTGATCTATTTGTGTATTTCCATGCCAATACCACACTGCTTTCATTAATGTAGCTTATATCCATCTTGAAAACAAGTAGTGTTACCCTGCTTTTTTTAAAGTTATTTTGGGTATTCTTGTTCTTTGTATTTCCATATGAATTTTAGAATGAGTTCAGTGAATCTCTATTTATTTTTAAATTCTTTTTCTCATTGTTTCATTTTGATAATTTCTATTGCCATGTCTTTGAGTCCACTAAGTATTTTCTTCTGCAATGACTAATCTACTGTTCATATAATTCAGTGTACTTTTCATCTCAAACATTGTAGTTTTCATCTCTAAAATTTTTATTTTATCTTTTTTGTATCTTCCATGTTTCTCCTTTAACTTTTAAAAATATGGAAAACAATTATATAATAACTGTTGTAATATTATTGACTCCTAATTCTAACATCTGTGTCATTCCTGGGTCAGTTTCAGTTGATTTACTTTGATCCATTTTTATTCCTTAAAATGGGTCACATTTTCCTGCTACTTTGCATTCCTGGTAATTTTTGATTTGATGCCAGGCATTGTGAAGTTTACCTTATTTGTGCTGGATATTTTTTTATCCCTGTAAATATTTTGGGGCTTTATTCTGGGGTGCAATTAAGTTTCTTGGAAACAACTTGATCCTTTCAGGTCTTCTTTGAAGATTCATTTGGTGGAATCAGAGCAGTGTTTAGTCCAGGGCAGTTACCATTATTGAAGCTAGATAATTCTGAATATTCACTCAATGCCCCATAAGTAATGAGATTTTCCAGTCTTCCTAGGGTGAATGGGATTATTCCAGCCCATGTCAGCTCCAAGTTCTTTTCCCGCTCGTCCTTTCAGATGGTTCTTTCTCAGTCCCTCAGGTAGTTTACTCAAGTCATTATCATGACCAGTGCTCTACTATATACTTGAGTGAGGTTCTCTGCAGAATTCCAGACTTTTTTTTTCTCAGTGCAGTTCTCTCCTCTCCAGTTTTCTTGTCCTGTGAACTCAAGCCTTCTTGATCCCCCTACACTCTCAGCTCCATCTCCTCAACTTGGGGCTTTTACCAGGTTTCTGTTCCCTGTGCCACCTTGTGGGAACTCTCTCAGGGATTTAAATAAGATCATCTTAAGGCTCACCTCATTTGTTCCCTGTACCTGAGGGCGTCACTCTCCTTTGTTGCTGTATATCAAGTGTCTTGAAAACAATTCTTTTATACATTTTGTTAGTTTATTTTGGTGATTCCAACTTTATTTTGGTTGGAAGTAGAAGTCTTCTCCAGCTAGCTTCTTGACATCTCTCTCCACTTGAATGACTCACAGTTGTCTTAAACTTAACATATCTAGAGCAGAACTCTAATTTGCCCTCTGAAAACTCTCCCCCCGCACCCCCACCACTTTTTAAACCATCTCAATATCTGATACCACCACCACATAGTTGCTCAAACTTGGAACTTGGAAACCATACTTGATTTCTCCTCCTTCATAACCATACCCGATCCTTCAGTGAGTCATAGATTATACCTCCAAAGCATGCCTTCAACCCAGCTATTTTTCACCATCTCTTCCACCACCCTAGTTGAGGGCACAGTATCTTTCACTGGGATTATCATAATAGTCTTCTAATTGATCTCTCCATTTCCTTCTTTACTTCCTCCTCCAGCCCACCATAACCATTCATCACATAGCAGTGTTACTGAGCTTTTAAAACTATGAACCAAGTCAAATTAAGCTTCTTAAAAATCCTTTAAAATACTTACTCATCGCACATAAAAGTCCAAACTCCTCACAATGTCCTATAAGATACAAAAAAATTGACCAACATTATCTCGAACTATTCCCACCCTCCTTAACTATGCTCCAGTTACACTGGTACTTATCCTTTCTAGAAAATTCCAAACTCTTTCCTACCTTAGAGCCTTGCCACCCCATAGAATGTTCTTCTAGTTTTGTGGTATGACTGTGCTCTCTCATCCTTCAGATCTTGACCTAAGTAGTACCTCTGCAGACAAGCTTTTACTAACTTTCCTGTTTAAGTACTCTGTTGTTTGCTGTCATAGTACCCTGCCTCTTATCTTCATGAAACTTGATCATCTTTCAGTTATATTCTGTAATTATATAGCTATTTATTCACATACTTTATATCTGTTTCTCTTTACTAGATTGTAAACTTTGGAGGCTCTGAAACATATCTTTTTGTTCACTGCTCTATACTCAGCACTTAATACTGCCTATCACAAAGCAGGTATTCAATGCTGAATTCAATGCTGACTGAATGGAGAAAATGACTGAGTAGAAATCATATTGGTATGCTTTCCTGATGCTAGAAAAACTATCATTGCTACTTTTTTATTGATTGCTGAATTCCACAATTAGAGGGTAATCTCTTTGGTCTAAGACCTATTACTTTCAAGAAAAATTAGACTATTTAGACTTTAATATATGAGGTCATTTCCTGAGGATAAAAAATCAGTGGGTAGAGTGAATATCTAAATTCTGGTCACATGCGAAGGATGTTGAGGGGAGAAAAAATGAGAGAGTGGAAGGAAGAAGCAAAAAGTGTTCTGGGACATACAATACAAACACTACCCATGTCATATTTACCTGTGCTAGGTGAATCCTAATCTTTATATTATTTCTGTATCTATATCTGTATCGACTGTATGGTCCATTGGCTGTAGTGTAGTTAACAGCTTTTAATTGTGCAGTCCTACTGCCAGACAACTTGGAGTTCTTGAAATGTTTTTTAAATATCCATAAGGAATACTCAGGAATATACAGGGACTATTAAGGACCAGGGATATTTCTGAGGGATCAGATTGTATCCTGTATGTTCAAAAGCACAGTTCTCATTTCCCCAAGAGGCTCTCACATTAAGAATAGTGTCCTCATGTATAAAAATTGTCAAGATTCTGTGATTTGCCAAATCTTAATTAGCTAATATTAGCTGTTGGATGACTGATCCACTTCCTGTGATATTTAAAATTTCTAAAAGCACAGTTATTAAACTGACATCAGCCTTTGTGCTGTATTTTTGTTTGTTTGCTGCTGTGTGGGTACCTGTCTGTTGGAATGTAAATTTAGAGATTAACCCTCTAAAACTATTAAAAATATGGTATTCTTTAAATATCTGAAATGCTATATAGACACTGGTTTGTCAAAGTTTATGATCTAAGTTCTTGGCCCTTTCCTCCTTTCAGTAAATATCGGATTACACTGACTAGATCAGAGGTAACTAGTGTTTAATCTTTATTCACACTGGGATACCTTGTTGTCCAAGGGAGTTTTTGACCAGCTTGTAGCAGGGCAGGCTGATCTCACTGCCAAATTGAGATTGGTATCTATACAACAGAAGGGTATGATTTCCACTTTCTCTCTCCTCTTCCCTACCACCTTGTCCATCAAATTCTGGCTGCCGGTTGACCTACTTTAGTTTATTGCTTTCCCATTAGGTTTCATTCATTCATAAATATTTATGAAGTGAATACCATGCTCCAGGCACTAATTTAGTGCTAGAAATTTAGTAGTAAACTAAAAGATGAAAATATGTGCTTGTGGAGTTTATATTCTAGCAGGAAGTTAAACATTAAATAAAACAAATTAATAAATTATATAGTTCGTTAGACAATGTTATGCACTTTGAAGAAAACTACAGAAGGAAAGGGGAATTAGAGCTCCAGGAGTGGTTTGGGATGGGAAGAGCTGAGATTGTAAATAGGGTAACCAGAGAAGGCCTTGCTGAAAAGATGACCTGGGCTAAGACATGAAAGAGGTAAGCGTGGGATCTATGTAGGTTTTTGGGACAAGAGCTTTCTAGTTAGAGAGAACAGTAAGTGCTCTGTGGTGGGAGTATGCCAGGAGTACTCTAGATGCAACTAGGAGGTCAGAGAGGGTGGAGTGGAGTGAGCAAGAGGAAAGTACCATAAGGTTAAGTAAAAAAAAAAAAAAAAAAAGATACAGAATAACAGATTGCATAGGACTTTATACAGCACTGTAAATACTTTGGCTTTTACTCTTTGAAATGAGTCCCTTGGAAAACTTTCACCAGCTTAGTGATATGATCTGACAAATTTTAAAGGATCATTTTGGCTTCTGTGTTAAAAATAGACTGTAGAGGCAAAGGTTAAAGCAGTGAGGCCAATTAAGAGGCTATTTTAGTAATCCTAGCTGGATGCAGGTGGCTTGAGCCAGGAAAGTGACAGTGAAGGTAGTGAGAAGTAGTGAAATTCTGGATGCATTTTGAAGGTGGAGTTGACAAGATTTGGATCAGATTGGATATCGGTATGAGAGAAAGAGCAAAGTGAAGAATGACTCTGAGATCTTTTGTTCTGATCAACTAGAAAAGTGGATTTGTCATTAACAAAAATAGGAAGACAGAAGAGCTGCTTTTGTAGGGGAAGTTCAGGATTCTGGACATTTAACGTGGAGATATCTCTACTTGGGTGTTTACTAGGTATCAAGTTGGTAGTTTTTAATCTGAATTTGAGATCAAGGGAGGGGCCAGTTGAATAGATGTTATTGAGAGCTGTGAGACTGAATGAGGTCACTAAAAGACACAATTATGGGTAGAGAAGAGGAAGTGTCTAAGGTCTGAGCTCTGAGGTACCCCAGTAGTAAGATGTCACAGGGGGCGTACCCAGTGAGTTAGGAAGAAAATTAATGTGGACATGAAAGCAAAGTGAGGAAAGGAGGAGGGAGCGATCACCTTCGTAAAATTCTGCTAACAGAATAAGTGAGATAAAACTGAACGTTCACCAGTGCACACGTCAATTTGGAGGTCCTTGGTGGTCCTGGAAATAGTTTTGGTGTAATAGTTGGGACCTCAGCCAGAGTGGAGTCAGTTTAAGAGAAAATTGCAAGAATATGAATATGGGCCCTTTCGTTTCAACCATTAGTATCATTCAGAAGGTTCTTATTCCAGACAATGAACCATAGAAGTCCATGCAGAGAGCTCTTCTCTACAGTATTTTGCTCTGCCCATGACTTTAAACACTCTTTGGGCTCTCTTTCTATCCGATCATTAGGTATGACCTCCAGTGCTGATCAGCAATTTTGTTCTTGGAAAAATTCCTACTTTCCCCAAACTGCAGAGTTTACTTTCAGTTTTCAGTAGCCATCCTTTCTTGCTCAGGCAGAAGAAATGCCTGTTTACGCTTTATAGAAAAACATATGCCAAATAAAGGAATTAGAATATCCATATATTTCTACATTAACATTATTCGTCTAGCCTTCTTTTGTGGATAGAACTTCTCTTCAGAACGGAAAATGTCCTTAGCAAATGACAGCAATGAATACCAAAAATTTACCACTAAAGAGATAAAATTTGGTGCGTGCGTGTGTTCACAAGTTTATGTGCAAGGGAGAAAGTTACACATTTTTCACGTGTGTATGAAAAAGTTTGTGAGAGGAAAAAAAAGACTGGTTGAAAACTGAATGTCACATATTTTTTTGTGTGTGTATTTATATACATATATACACATATTTGTGTGTGTGTGTCTAAGTTTGTTTATTTTAAAATAATATCAAACTTAGGGAAAAATTACAAGCCCAATGCAAATAACTTTTCTTTCCTGGGAGTAAGGTGACACCATGTTGCCACAGCACCTGCAAATATTTTTAGTGTGTAATTCCTATAAACAAGGAAGTTCTCCTACATTACCACAGTATAAACATCAAAGTCAGGAAATTAACACTGATACATTGCTACTGTTTAATCCACAGAGCCTATCCAAGTTTCACCAATTGTCTCGAAAAAGTCCTTTAAAATAAAAGGATCCAATCTAGGATCATGTGATGCATTTAGATGCCATGACTCTTGAAACTTTCCATCTGGAACAGTTCCTTAGCGTTTCCTTGATTTTTGTGACCTAGACACTGGCCAGCTATTTTGTAGACTCTTCCTCAATTTGAGTATGTTTGATATTTCCTCAATATTAGATTGAGATTATGCAATTTTTGGCATCACATCACAGAAGAGAAGCTACGTTTTTTGTACCGTATTATATTGTATGTCCTACTACTTCACTTTATCTCATTACTGGTGATGTAACTGATCACTTGGTTAACGTTGTGTTTGTCAGGTTTCTCGCATGTAAAGTTCCTCATTTTCCCTTTGTAATTTAATCACTATCTGTGTAGCGATAACTTGAAATTGTGTAAATATCTCATTCCTTACCAGACTTTTTCTCTCCCTAGTTTTAGAATCAATCGATGTTTCTTGACTGGATTACTACAGTGATGGTTGATAAATGTGATTTTCTAATTCCATTATTCATGCTGCATTTATTAGTAGTAGTCCACTGTAAGAAAAGCTTTCTCTTCTCCCCATTTATTTATTCATTTATTTATTTTTATCAGTATGGATTCCTGGATTCCCATTTTATCAAATGAGTTATAATTTGCTAATATCATTACTTATTTTAATACCCATTTTAGCCCAGATTTGGCCAATGAGAACTTGTTCGTGCTGGTTTCTGTGTATTTTTAGCATGTCCCTTATATTCACTTAGCACTTTCTTACTTTCTGGCACAAGAAGGCTTATCTTGTATTTTCTCTGCCCCAGTCCTGGAATTAATTTTTTCTCCAAGCATCTCTGCTTCCTTTTATGGAGGATGGTATTTAGAAACCAAGATCTGAGTTAGATGTGTTTATTGCTACTGGAGTGTCAATACTCCCAGTTTCTCCCAGTGGACAGTGCTAGGGAATATATACACACATATGCTTACACCTGTTTGTATTTTTATATTTAGCGATGAATATTGAAAACCTTGAGTTTACACCAATATTCCAGTTCTAATCCAACACTGTGAAGTTTATTCTAGTGTTCTCCATTTTTATATGGCAATCCTATGAATAGTGAGAAACCTGGCTCTCATTATTCTAGGTATATGTGCTAATGTGATTGCTTCCATATGTAAAAACTCCCAACTCCATGCCTAGCTGCCCCCTAAGCAAATACCTTCCTTATCTTGCACAGGCTTCAACTGTGCTCCAGGCTGGCTGTCACTGTCTCTCCCTTCACAGAGTCAACCTCCTAATCCCCTTTGGGCTCTAACACCACAATACATCAAGCTGGGCCTCTGCCACACCCTCATCAATCTCTACCTCATTAGGAAGAAAGGAGGGCAGCAAGGAAAGAAAAGTAGATTTTCTTTATATGTAGAATATGTTCCACGAGCTTTTAATGAACTGTTATCCATAATTCTCAGTGTTCTCCTTTAATTTATAAGGATGGCAAATTTAGGAAGCATATGCAATCCTAACTCATGTTTTTTTGTTTGTTTGGCCACGCGGCAGGCAGGATCTTAGTTCCCCGATCAGGGAACAAACCCGTGCCCCCTGCAGTGGAAGCACGGAGTCTTAAACACTGGACCACCAGGGAAGTTCCTTAACTCATGTTAAATCATATTAATACCTTTTTCATAGTAAATTCAGTAGATATGATCTAATACAGATACATTTATTCATTCCCAGCTTCAAAGTCTTTTTTCAACTAACTTCATAAAATACTTGTGTTGTCATCTTTCCTTTTGTTTTTTACTCTATCCTATTCAGTCTAGGATTTCATTCATTGTTTTCTGATACCTTTGAGTTGCTGGGCTGTTGGAAAGCCATGTGAGTTTCTAGAAGAAGTGTATTATCTGAGGAGACGGTAACATTTCCCTCAATTTCAGTAACTGTGGAAAAAGTGCCACTGTCACCCGCCCCCCCAAATCCAGTCAAAGAAGACTAATGTCTCCGTCCCTTGATAAGTCAAAAGGAAGATCTAGAGATCAGCGGCATTTTGGATATGAACACATTTATTCTTTACAATTTCCTTTTTCTTGTTTTCTCCAAGCATAGGTCATCTGTTTACTTTTATTTTCCATTTTAGCATACATTAATTCCACACATAATACAAAATTTACTCATATAACTTACTAGAGAAATTTTTAAAAAATAAATATATAATTTTAAGCATTTTAATTGCATTTATAATTTTATTTTTGTCATTATATATAGTATATGTAATATACATTATATGTTTTATGTACAAATATATATGAATATCATCTATGCTACTTGATAGAAAGTCAACATAAAAAAAAGTGAGAAAATAGTTTAAATCATGCGTTTAAAAAAGGGGGAGATGTCATACAGAGTGAAGTCAGAAAGAGAAAAATATCGCTTATATGTGGAATCTAGAAAAATGGTACAGATGAACTTATTTGCAAAGCAGAAATAGAGATACACATGTAGAAAACAAACTTATAGATACTAAGGGGGGGGCGTGGGAAGAACTGGGAGATTGGGATTGACACATATACACTACTATGTATAAAATAGGTAACTAATGAGAACCTACTGTATAGCACAGGGAACTCTACTCAGTGCTCTGTGGTGACCTAAATGGGAAGGTAATCCATGAAAGCGGGCATATATATATATATCTGATTCACTTTGCTGTCAGCAGAAACTAACACAACATTGTAAAGCAACTATATTCCAATAAAAATTTTTTTAAAAAATAAATATAAAAATAAAAAAGGGAGAGAGTTTAAGAGAAACTTGAAGAAACCAGAGAAGAATGGACCTGAGGACAGTTTCTGAGTAAGTGTAGAGAAAGGGCAGAAGACAAAGCGAAGTAAATGCAGGTAGTCACGAATGGAGGGAGAAAACCAGATTAGTGTAGAAGCAGGGATATCAAAGGAAGAGAGACCCTCAAAAACTTGCAGTCGGTGACAGTGTAGACAGTCATATGGTGACTTGTTGCAGCTGGAAATTAGGTAATAGTTGGAGGCCAGTGGGAATGCAAATTCAAAACTAAATTCTGGGAGGTGAGGTCAAGATGGGAAAAATAAAAAATCTAGTCCAGGTACTCCTTAAGTTTCAGTTAACAGTTCAAACACTACCTCATACAGGAAGCCTCACCTGTGCCCCCTGCTGGCAGTCACTTTTTTAGCACCCTGCACCCTTCCTACCAAATCTTCTATTAGACCTTTATTTTATATATTACTTAATTCTGATTTGCATCTCTGTATATGGCAAGGATCACATCTTTACTCATAAAGCACCTAACACAGTGCTTGGCATATTACAGATGCTCAGTAAATAAATTTTAGCATGAAAGCAATAGGTGAATAGTTTGAGAGAGCAACATGATTATGTATTCAACTATAATGGAATAAACCAGAAAAAGACTTGGTTAACTTTTCCCACCGAGATCGTCAAGATAATATAAAAGGAGAATGGATGAAAAAAGTTTCCAAGTCAAACAATAAAATTAAACAAACAAAAATTGAGATGCCCAAATATTCAGGTTATAGTAAATGTTAAACTGGAGTGGTGCAGAGAAATGAATAAGAGACAACACCATGGAATCGGATTACATTGGTTTAAGTTCAAGCTACACATTAGATTTGTGATCTTGTGGTATAACTTGTGTAAACCTCAGCTTTTTCATTTTTAAAATGAAGATTTTCATAATTTAATGCCTAGGTTGTCATTAGGTTTTGATATATACAAAACTTGTATATATAGTTAATGCAACAAATATTAGGTATTATTATGCCTACCCCAATTTTCTAGTCTCTGTTCTTTATTTGGTATAAAAATGATTGAATTTAATGAAATAAAATAAAAATTCAAAATAATATTGATAACTAGTATACAAAAGTTTTCATGTTTTGGACATCTTAGTAAGAGAGTTGTGAGCTTCTAGAAGGAAAGAACACTGTCTTGTTCTCCACTTTATCACCTGTATCTGGTGCACACTATGCACTACATATGGAATTTTGTCACCAAATAGACAATAAACGTGAAAATATTCATCCTTCCTTTACTTCTTGTCTCTCTTCTGTAAGTGTGCTTTCATAGGTCGAAAAAAATTAAACCAGAATCAAGAGTGCAGTCCCTGATGAAAAACTGAGATAAGTATGATATTAAGAGTATCAGGACTTAAAACAAAAGTCCTGAAACAAGCCAGTTATGAGGTGATTGGTAAGTCTGCACTCTAGACATTGCTTGACAAAACTAGTTCTGACCTGTTAGACAATATAGTGCAATTACGTTATCTGCCATCTAACCCTCACGGTCTCTTTTGATTATTATAGATAGCTCGGGCGTCATTTTAAAATTGAAAAGCAAATTGATTTTGTTTTTCTGCACTGCCATCACCAAAAAGCAGTCTGCATGCCTTTCATTAGTAGAACTATGTATATAATTTACACATAAAGCTATCATAGACTTATCGTCCTAGACAGTATGCCTGGGGATAATGTGGAAATTATGCTCTTTTGTGTAACTGGGAAGGTCTCCAAGCTGAGTGCCATTTCTTGGAACAGCAGAATTCTTTTCTCACATGAGCTACATGACAGAGGAGTGTTATACAGCTCACCCATGGATGCTGGCAGCCAAGTGACACCCAAACAGAGTTCTGATTCTGCATTATGTAATTGGAAATCCCTGCAGTGCAATAGCTTTTCAATGTGCACAGTGATCTAAATTAATGTCTCACTTCTACTCAGGGAGAACTAGGCTGCCAATGATTTCATTTTTTTTTCCTTTTAGTTGAGGGATACAATTTATCTTAGAGAAAATTGTAATAGATGTCTCTGCATGTCTTTTTTGCGAAATGAAGATGTGTGTCGTGCTGTCCTTTTTGTTTTCCTGCTTAATCCTTCAAGATGTGCGAGCTTAATACATTTCAGTGTTTGTAAGTGGTTGTATGTGTGTGTGTTTCTGCATTCATTCAGTTGCTGTGAGGTACTAGGAAGGTGCCTTGGCCATTGTACATATCACTTTTACATACAAAGTGTCGTTGCTTAGTGGCCAAAATATGAGAAGTACTCTTCCTAAGGTAGCAGCTATTCTGGCAGATTCCAAAGATAATGCCATTGGTTATTTTAGAATTACTATCGGATCTGTTGCCCATGACTTTCTTCCTTTCTTGGATGTGTTTGCCTTTTTGCAACTTGAATTGGAAAGTGTTGCTGCTCTTTGACCTAATTTTTAATAAATGATTGTTTACTTATGACATTTTCGTAATAAAAATGTGTTTCAGTGGAAATTATTTCCTTTGGTTCATTTTTGGTGTCGCATGCTTTATAGTAAAACTAGACAAAGGCTTTCACCTAGAGGAATACAATACTGATTATTTAGAAATTGGCATTTTGATCCCTCATTGAATTCAAATGTGTGTGGAAACCCTTTACTTACCATTAACCGTTACTTGGATTCTCTAGAACATTCCAAAAGGAAAACATTTTTACTTGAAAAATGTGCCTGGGCAGTGAAAGAAAAGAATGTATGTTTTATGGAAAACCAAGCTCTTCCTCTATCACTTGCAAACATTTCTAGCTCAACTGCCTTAATCTATGCTTCCACATTATCTTTCTGGAACCCTGGCAACAGTCTCCGAACTAGTTTCTCCACAAGTACTCAGACCCCCTCTAAACTCTTCTTTACACACAGAATTCACATTGGATCGTATCAACCCCTTCCTCTCCTCAAAACCAACGGCATACCCAGGCTTAAAATTCTTCAATGGTTTTCCTTTGTTCTTAGAATAAGAAAACAAACTCTTATCGTGGCATACAGGGCTTGGCTGACTCTCCAGCCTCACCTCATTCACTCCCTGCTTCTCTTTCTCTGAGCTCCCATCTCATTTGCCTTCCTTCAGGCCCCCAAAGGGGCCAAGTTCCCTACCACCCACACATAGATCCTTGTACTAGGACACAGTAGCTCATGCTTTTTATCCTGTTAACTCCACTCAGTCTTCTGATAGCAACTCAATTATCACTTCCTCAGGGAAGCTTTCCCTCACCAACACAATTTGTTCATTTCTTTTTAATATTATACTCCCATAAGCACTGGCTTTTCCTCCTTTTTGGCACTTTTTACATTGCGATTTTACATTCCTTGTGTGTAATAATTTTGATTAATATTTATCTTCCTTAAAACATGAAGGCAGAGATTGTAGCTCTTTTTTGCTTGACCTTGTATCCCACCACCAAATACAGTGCCTGGTATATGATAGGGTTTCCATAAATACTTTTTTCTTTCTTTTTTAATGAATGAATGAAGAAATGAAGCCACACAGCAAGAATTTGGAATAAACCTTTACTACGTTTGTTGTGATTGTTTAAGACTAGAAAATATGTCCTTTAAGCTGTTAAAGTGTATTAGAGCTTTTTTTTTTTTGGTGAGATGATTTTGGTTATCAAGTTAACCAGCTGCATTTGAAAGCAAGGATCACTTAGATTGCACATGTCTGAAATGCCCATGTGAGGAAATATAAAATACTGTAACAACAAACACGTATTGAGCTCTTACTATGTGTCAGACAGTGTGCTAAGCTCTAAACCTGTGATAACTCATTTCTATCCACAAGTCTTCTGAGGCATTGATACTTCCACTGTCTTGCTTTTTGTAAGTGAAGAAACTGAAATACGTTAAGTAACTGACCCGAGGTCGCAGATTTAGTAGGTGGATCTGAGAGGTTTGTAGGATTCTAGAACCCAGCTCTTCTACTGCCTTATTTAAAATAACATTATTAACATCTTTGTGTTTTGTCTGTCAAGTAGGAGATGAACATTCTGTGTTTTGCCAGATAAGTAGGAGTAGATGAACACTTATCTTTAAGAATAAGTGCAGATTTTCTGCTTTCCCTCCAATATAAGTATCATCTGTATTATATTTTCAAAACATAAATAAAAATTAAAATGATAACCTATTTTCTTCTTTCTGCTCAAAAACTTCGAGGGATTGTTTGAATCTGTACACTGGAATTTTAATGCTGTTTATGACCAGGTTCAGGTGTTAGTTATGATAACATGATACCTTCCATTTGTATCTCATTTTACAGTTTATTAGGTACTTTTGTTTACGTGCTGAATTTAAATCTCTCAAATATCCCATAAGACAGGAATTAAGATCTCCATTTTAAAGATATGAAGGTGGGAGGTAGAGCTCTCAAACATACAGTGGATGGCTAGATCAGGGCTAGACTCCAGATCTTCTGTCCCCAAGACCAGCTACATGGGCTTTGTTATCAGAGGGCCTCTCAATTACCCCAACATCACAGGATAATCTGCTCCTGGGGTACATATCTCCATAGACAGGCCCTGAGCGCTATTCAACGTATGCTGAAATATTTTGTCACCATGTGTTCTCTTTTGTTTAATCTCTACTATGAATTTTAAGTGAAATTCATTAAATGTGGTTTGTTGTATAGAAAAGAGAATCTAAAGCTTTGGTTTTCTTTTTCTGATTAAAGAAGTATATCTGTCAAGCTATATACACACACCTATATTTACTTCATGTATACCTTATATATGTGTTAGTAATATTTTATAAGACTGCAAAAGAAGTATGATTAACAACATTTTCTTCACAGCTCATTAGTATCCTGATTTCTAGTAAAAATGGTCTCAAACTGAGCTTAATGCTGCTCTTTTCTTATTGTTAGCTGCTGGGAATAACAATAAGTACAAAATACTTAAAGAGATGTTAAAACAATTAAAGTGGCATTTTTATGATAGGTTATAATATTAAGGCACAAATGATGGAGTTTTTAATGCAATAATTATTGCCTTTTTTTATTTTCTGAAGATCTATTTTCTAAAAGCTTTCTTTTCAATCTTGCTCTGTTTACACCAAACCATTAAAACTTTTTTCAGTGTAAAATTAGCACAGGAAATGAATGACAACAGGGTAGCCTGCCTGACCTCCAGACTGCCACTGTTTTTACTTTGAAGGCCTGAGAGCAAGTGTGCATTGAAATTCTACCAGCATTTACCAGAGCACAGTGGAAATAAAAACAGAAAACGTCTCTTCAAGATTTTTTTTTTCTTATTTGAATAGTCCAAAGTAGAGTATGATTTAGATTCCCCATCAAGTTTTGACTCTTTTCTGTAGTGGGTTATATCGACATGCTGCCACATTGCCTCCCATTGTGGCTAGGAAGATGGGAATCATATGGGTGGGCAGAAGTAGGATAAAGAAACAACTCACTATTTTTTCATTAAAGCATTCCTAGATATAAACCAAGAAGGTCAGCCAGGGGTTGTATCAGTAGTTACATTTGGTTATCTAAAGTCAAAATTACAGAACACAGTGTTCTGAAGTTCTGAGTCAAAAGCTCAAATGTTGCAATCAGTGTTAGCTTCGTTTTGCAAAATACAGCAGTTCCTTTTTAAAGGTTTTGACCTTTATAGAGAATTTCAGCAAAGACCTAGAAAACAGCATGTTGCTGGATTTCTCCCTCAGCATAGCAGTAAACTTTTTTAAGTATTTATACGTCTCACTTTCCACAATTGTGTAAAACCTTTGCTCTTTGGGGAAGGAGAAAACCCAGACACTGAGAAGGCACAGGGTACGTAATAGCAGTGAACATGAACTCAGAAAGACCTTGGATAGAGTCCTGGTCCTGCCACCTACTAGCCTTGAAGCAGGCTCCTCACCCACTAAGTGACAGGAAAGTATAGCTAATGACCACTGCCCTACCTACTTCCCAGAGTCATGATGGGCCCCCAAGGTTCTGCAAGTGATGATTCTGTGAAGCTTTATGCCAAGTGGTATCTCCATCATTTTTATCCTTTACACAAGGACTGACGAATTAACAATTCTTTTATCTTCTTTCCTAATACCAGAGTCAATGATACCCCGGTCACAAAGTGAATGGCTCAGGAAGTGTAGGTCTGGAAGAACCAGATAACTGCAGAGAAGCAGGTCAGATCAGCAAGGTTGTGATGGTATTTGTGTACTTCATTAGCTGTTTTTGTTTTTATTCTCCGCCCTTCATAGTGCTTTAAATGGCAGGGCTTTTGAGAATGGGTATCCCAATTATACTACCGAGGGTCAAGGTTAAGCTTTATATAGGATGGTGGCAATTGGTTTTTGGCCATGGGTAGTTTCCTCATTATCTCCTTTAGGAACTGTCAAGAGTGTTTATGATTTTGCTGATAATGGCGTGGATACCCAAATGCCCTGTGGTGGTTTGATTCTGCCATGTTGCTATCATTATAACATAAAATAAGGTGTGTTTTTCAACTTCTTTTTTTTTTTTTTTTTTTTTTTTTTTTGCTGTACGCGGGCCTCTCACTGTTGTGGCCTTTCCTGTTGCGGAGCGCAGGCTCAGCGGCCATGGCTCACAGGCCCAGCCACTCTGCGGCATGTGGGATCTTCCCGGACCGGGGCACGAACCCGTGTCCCCTGCATCGGCAGGCAGACTCCCAACCACTGCTCCACCAGGGAAGCCCTCAATTTCTTTTAAATTAGAAGCCAGTGTCACTGTGCGTGGTAACGGTGGTGGAATAAACCAGTAACAAGAGGCATCTAATTTTTGTGCCCTTTTTCTCTTAAAGCTCACTTGGCTTCACGGCTAGGAATACACTTGGCCTAGCTCACACTCCCTTATCTGCTCCACACAGGGATCAAGACTCCTTTCTTTTTATAACTTGACATAATTATTGAGTAGATAATACATTCAAATGACTCAAAAAAACAAAGTGTACAAATATACATGAAAAGTCTTCCTTGCTTCCCTGCCCACGTCTAATTTGCATACATCCTTCTCTACCACAACCATAAACAAAGTAACCCTGCTATAGATTTCTTGTGTTTATTTACAGAGATATTTTTTAAATAGCTGTAACCCAATATAAATATACATTATTTGTCTTTCTTAAAAAACAAGCGAGTGTCTTAGAGTAACATACATGGTTTTACACCTTGATTATTTTTACTTAATAACTTAACCATTCTTTTTAGGCAGTACTCGCCCATGTAATTGTATGTATAAAATTATCCCTTTGAGAGGTTGGTTCTCAGGATATACTTCTGTAGCTGTTTGTAGTTTTTCTCAATGAACTGGGGAAAAAGCAAGGTAACCGGTTCTTCCAGAAGTTGAGCAAAAAAGTGAAAAGAGATGTTATTATGTTTATGTTTTGAGGATGGGTCCTTCCAGTACATGCTGTTTGAAGCTTGTGGGCATCCTGTTAAATGTCCTTCTTGTTTTCTAAAGAAAATAATATGTATGAATATATTTATATCTCCTCCAACTCATCAAGATGTTGGTGTAATGACCTGACATTTAAAGAATATCACAAAGATCTGGTTAGATTTGCCTTTCAGAGATATCTAAGAAAAATCCTGGGCAAATTGGTGTTCATCATAGAGCTTAAATACCTAGGCATCGCCTGCCTTTCTCTGTTCTCTGTATTTGTATGTTGTTTTGGAGAAAGGTCATAAGGTTTTTCTTCGTTGGTCCTAACATATCCAGCACATGTTTTCAGCAAAGTTCAGCACAGTGTTCTTTCAGTAGAGGCAAAAAATAAAAGTTTAAACACAATTGATAAAATTCAGAATTTATAATCCTAAGTAAAAGTATATTATTTATAGAATTATTTAATATTTCTTAAATATTTATCCATTAAAAAAATCACATACTGATCTTGAATACTGTTTCAGATGGTTTTTAGTTATGTAAATTATTTCTCTCCTGACTGTGTAATTACATGATGGACTGGTTTCTAGAGTATCATATACTTAATGTGAGTTTCTAAAAAGTGCTTTAATCATATAATTGCTAGCTTATCAAGTAGAAAATATGGGTCTGAGAACACTATCATTATGTCATCATTCTCCACAAAAGACTGTGAAACACACTGAAGAGGCCATTATGAAGCAAATAACAGTTTTCTATGGTGTCTAAATTTGCAAGGATTTAAAACAACAAAAAAAAAGGAACAGCAAAGAAAATGCCTAAAGGTAAAGTGTTTAAAATCTAGCCAGGCAATTTATCTTGTGTCTCTATCTCTGAAAATCATTCCAGACAAAGGAAGTGAATAGGTAAGAGTAGAACAGTAAAGCTGGTAGATTATCCAACTCAATGAGTGGCACTAATATTTAATAATTGATTCACTAAATTCCATGTAGAAAGCTGAAAGGAAATAAACTTGAGACTCACTATTTGCCCGAAGGTCTAGTTTCACTGTTCTTGCGCTTGTTATTATTGAGTATTCCAAGTTCAAATGTGATTGCAAGAGATAATAGTTTAAATTCACTTGGTCTTGAGCCAGTAGGAGACGGGCGTATTATCTGGAATGATAAATCTAGTTTTATAGTTTCCAAAGATTAAAAAGAATTTTTTTTGACTCAGTGGGTATCATAAGTCAGAAAATCTATTTTCAACAAAGTCTAGTAAAGTCCAAGGTAAAACTGCTCCATCTCTGGGTTTAGTGTGAGAAGACAAGACTCCTAAAATCCTCTCTCTTTCTGTCAATATATAGTTGTTATATACATATTTCTCCCCTCCCCCATTTAAATGGTTACACCCACAGCTCTGAGCAGGAGGGAAACCAAAACCAGGATGTAGATTTATAGATAAATGGGAAGGGTTGAAGGTGTTCCTATCTTGTGGCCTCAAGATTAAGCAATTGTTTACTCAGTTATTGTTTAATCTGCTATTGAACCTAGCTCATGATGAATATATCCAGATAATTTGTATTTTCATGCAATAAAAGCATTTTTTTTCCTCCAATAAAGTAGTGATTTTAAAAATAATAGGTTGTTAAATCACTGCTAAACTTTGCTATTTAATCATTTGATTTACTTCCACCTATTAAAAAGAAACTAAAACCAACATTCTAAGAAAATGATGACTTTTTCAAGATGTTACTTTGTTACTGAGTCCAAGCTCATCACGCGACAGGCCAATAAATCAAGAGACAAGTTGTTGGGGCAAGGAATGATGACTTTATTTGGAAAGTCTGCAGACCAAGAAGATGGTGGACTTTTGTCCCAAAGAACCATCTTGCCCAAATTAGAATTCAGGCATCTTTTATACTAAAAGGGGAAGGAGTAAAGTCAAACATTTCCTAGTTCCAGTCATCCTCCAGAGGGGATGTGTTAATTGCTTCCTCTTCCACACAGGTGGACCTAGTCAGGATATTTCCTGTGAGCGAAGCAAAGGTATTTTACCTTAATGCTCATTACCTGGGAGGCAGGGTTCCCAGAGATGGGCATTATGTATAGTTTAAGCTTAAAGGCAACATCCCTTTAGTGATTACCTTTTAATAGAATACAAAGGTTCTTCCCTGCTACAAGTTTGCTGAAATAAGTGAAAACTGATGCATTTCTGATTATTCAGGTCTGTCAAGAAAACCTGGAACTTGAGGGAGGTCTGTTGGTTGGTGACTTCTATGACTCAGCCTGGGAGTAGTGTGGAGTAGGCTTCAGAGTCTGGGCTAATGGGTCACAATGTGTGGCTTCAAATTCTAGCTCTGCCACTTACCTCTCTGTGACTTTGGTTAACTTACTTAGCTTCTCTGTACTTCAATTTCCCTATCTGTAAAATGGAGATGGAGAAATTAGGTACTTCATAGAAGATTAAAGGCCATTTTGTGTGCAAAGTGCTTAGAAGTCAGTGGGGCGTGTGGTCCACACTCTTTAAATGTTAGTTCTTGGCTTATGTCCCAGTAATCCCTCCTGTTCCCTCTATCTGTGGCTTTCCCTCTTCCTCCTACACCTTCACGAGTCTATGATATCCCCTTTCATAAAAATAGTTGGTATTTAAAGCAACTTTTTAAACACTGTGTTTAAAAAGTGTCTCTGGGCTTCCCTGGTGGCACAGCGGTTGAGAATCTGCCTGCTAATGCAGGGGACATAGGTTCGAGCCCTGGTCTGGGAGGATCCCACATGCCGCGGAGCAACTAGGCCCGTGAGCCACAACTACTTAGCCTGTGCATCTGGAGCCTGTGCTCCACAACAAGAGAGGCCGCGATAGTGAGAGGCCCGTGCACTGTAATGAAGAGTGGCCCCCGCTTGCCACAACTAGAGAAAGCCTTCCCAGAGAAACGAAGACCCAACACAGCAAAAGTAAATTAAAAAAAAAAACCTCCTACCCCCAACGTCTTCTTAAAAAAAAAAAAAGTGTCTCTGCCACTTAATAGCTGAGCAATCTTGAGAAGGTTCTTTAATTTCCGAGCCTAATTTTTCTTATTTGTAGGAATCTGTTTTCTTGTGAGGCTCAAATGACATGTTAAATGTGAAAATACTTTAAAAACTTCAGATCATTAGAGAGTATAGCTTGAAGTGCGAGCTATAGAAAGGCAAAGATTGTGTCCTTATTTCTATCTTTTTTTGAACAGAAGTTATTTTTTTCTATTTGAATAGATCTTTAGTTTGGAAAACTGAAAAATACAGAAAAGCAGAAAGAAGAAAAAAATTTATATTTCTTCCACTCAAATATTGTTGACATTTTAATATAGTTCTGTTTATTTTCCATACATTATATTATTTAAGTTATACTGTGGAAATATAATTTGGTATTGATCATGTCTTACTTTAATTAAAAATTTTTTTATTGAAGTGTAGTTGATTTACAATCTTGTCTTAGTTTAAGTGTTTCAGGTATATGTATATATATATTTTTTATATATATATTCTTTTTCAGATTCTTTTCCCATATAGTTTACTATAAAATATTGAGTATATGATTATGGTTCCCTGTGCTATACAGTAAGTCCTTGTTGTTTATCTGTTTTATATATAGTAGTGGGTATATGTTACTCCCAAATTCCTAATTTATCCCTTCCCCCCAACCTTTCCCCTTTGGTAACTGTAAGTTTGTTTTCTATGTCTGTGATATCATATGATATTTGTCTTTCTCTGTCTGACTTACTTCACTTAGTATGATAATTTTTGTATATTGATAGCATACCAACATTGAAATGTAATTCAAAGCCATTATTCTTTAAGTCACTATTGTCAACTTCTCTTTATATATTATATACACATGCGTATATATGTACAATACAGTTTTTTTCCTTCTTGATTTGTGTGTTTTGTTTGCCTTGCAGTGGATATATGCATAGCCTTTATTTTGCACTTTTGGATATGTTGTAGAGGTTTACTCTTAGATACTAAAAATTATCATAAGAACAGCCATCTTTATCTTTAATTCTGTCTCGAAATCAGGTACCTTTTACTCAGCTGCATTATAAACAATCAAAATGTTCTACTCTTAGGTATATTTGTCTTTATACCTTAATTGTAGCAAAGTTGGAAGGAAAAAAATATGAAAATTTAAAGTTGAGGGCAGGAACTTGACAAAACCCTCAGCTTTAAGAATCAGAAATTTGAATCCCTTCTCCGTGGACTAACATAATCGGAACCCAATAGTCAGTAAAGCTAAGTTATAGATTGATGGTCATTTTCAATCTGCAGATGATCAAAATAGGTGTAAATGTACATACACTGAAATAATCTTAAGTTAGTTAAATCATAGCTTATTAAAACATCATAGCATTTACAGTTATTTAAGGACAATTTTTTTAAAAACATAAGTTGTGTAATTTTTGTCAACCACTTTACTCATTATTAACTAACCATATAATATGATTGGAGAACTTAGAGAAAAGGAAAAATAGAAAACAGACAATGAGTAAAGGTGCAAAACAAATACAATTAAAAAAAACCCTCACAGATTAAAAGAGATGCTCAGGTAAAAGGACAGCTATGAGACTAGAGTTGAGGCAAACAGCATCCATGGACATGCACGTTGGCAAAGCTGAATCAGACATTAAATTTGGATGGTTCAGCTGAGCTTACTTTCAATACATATGTTTAATTGTTCCCATCCAGGAAATATTTACTGAGTGTCTACTATGTGCTAGACCATCTGCTAAGACATTGGGATTTAAGATTAAAAGAATTGATAAAGTCTCTGTCCTCCAGATCACAGTGTAATGGTGAAGACAGATATATACACAGATAATTTAAAATGCCACATGGCAAAAGCAGTGATGGTATTAGGCCCCCGTTATTATAACATCTAGGAGAAAGAACATGTAGCCTCTCCTGATTGGGTAGGGGAGTACAGTTTCAGGGAAGGGAGAGGTGACATTGAATTGTATGGCTATGAGGAGTTATGCATGGTAGAGGGTAGAAGACATATAAACCAAGCCCTGGAAGTGACAAAGTGCCTGATGTGCTAGTTCTGTGCTGTCAGTGCATAATCAGTGAGGCTGGGAGACTGGATAGCTAGGCAAGGGCTAGATCATGAAAGAGCATGGTGGCTATATGAAGACGCTTGGGCTTTACTCTGAAGTGGAAGGGGGAATCATTTGAGACTTTTTAACCTTCAACTTACACTTTAGATAGGTTATCCTGCTTTCTCTGTGGAGGATGAGTTGAGGGAAATGACAGACGCATAAAGCAGAGAGAACATTTATGTTCTATGACATTTTAGAACTGCTTCATAGAAGATCTTCAGAAAATTAACAAAAAAGACTAAAAATAACTCTGTGGTTTTTGTGTGACAATTTTGCTCTTCTCTGTGGACAGAGAAGCCTATGGAGGGAAAGCACAGGGCATAGATGGATTGCTGGGGAAGAAAAACAATGAGATTTTCCTACCAGCCTCTACTGCAATCAGGGGAAAATGGAAGTTGTGCTCCTTGGAGACCATATAGGTGAAAACTGCTTAACAATTATCACTGGAGAATGGCTTTCTTAGAAGCAAAATTTTGATTTGGGGAACTTATTTAGAAGTCTCTAGTTTAATCAATTTGGCAATCCAGTTTTTACTTTTTATCAGATTTCATTTATATTTCCAATATCTGTATTGAAGAACTAGAAAGGATAAATGTATGGAGTGGTAAAATTATGATAGAAGAGTCTAAGATAATAAACAATTTTTTCACTGACCATAAAGGATTATAAGCTTAAAAAAAGATGATAGCCCCCCAAATTAAGTAATTGCATAAGAGCAAGTATGAATTTTGTTAATAATGTACAATGTTTTTCATTATGAACAAACCAATATATAGAGAGCCCTAAATCAGATGAAATGTCTTTTACAATACTGCAGCTTTCTCATTACCCATTTCAGTGGCAGTCTCAAAATATTCTCTAAGTCTCATTCTCTCCCCCAACACTCCTCTGGTTTTATGCTGGCACAAAAAGCCTCCACGTATGTTGGAGAAGGTGGTTTACAAGTGGTTGGGATTGGCTTTAGAAAAGAAGGGAATAATTAGGGATAAACAATTATTTACCACTTACAGCTCTACGCTAGTGTCCATTGTGGGTTAGTGGTGACATTGCTTTATTGACTTTTTTTTTTTTTTTGCGGTATGCGGGCCTCTCACTGCTGTGGCCTCTCCCGTTGCAGAGCACAGGCTCTGGACTCCCAGGCTCAGTGGCCATGGCTCACGGGCCCAGCTGCTCCGCGGCCTGTGGGATCCTCCCGGACCGGGGCACGAACCCGCGTCCCCTGCATCGGCAGGCGGACTCTCAACCACTGCGCCACCAGGGAAGCCCTTATTGACTATTTTAATTAGTATTGGAGTAAAGAAGCCAGAGTGAAATGTCAAATTTCCTTATGATACAGCCTTTTCTGGCCAGTGAAATCTCAGAGAGAAGAAGAAACTGCAGGCTCTGCAAGTGAGCAGAAAATAAGACAGTAACTTTGATACAGACAAGTGTAAGACAGTCTTTACGGAAAATAATTAGAACTTTATGAACTAATGGACATCTTGTAGATGATTTTTTTGTCAATGTCAGCTTGATATTCTTTCATGGCCAAATCATGGAAATTATCATAAATGCCCTTTGAAACCAACCAAAGTATTATAAGAAAGCTGTTTTAAAAACAGAATTTTAAAACCTATATTATTAGCTATTACTTTGGATGTTTTGCATCAAGAAAGCCAATGAATTGCAGAGAATGAGGGGTCACTTATAGCTCCAAGCAGGAAGCGTGAAAACATATAAAAAGTTAGTAAATATTTGAGGCTGAGGTGGTCCAAACTGAAACTATACATGTTGTCAAAATGTTTAGATAAACTTATAATGATAGATTCTGGTTAGATTCTAGAAGGAATCCAGGACAGCAAAACCTTCCTGTACAATGGACGTAGGCATGAGCTTGGGAGTCAGAATGAATTGTTTGGGCAAGTTACTTGAGTTAGAATCTCCTTTTTGTAAATGAAA
This sequence comes from Monodon monoceros, assembly GCF_005190385.1. Classification (NCBI taxonomy): domain Eukaryota; kingdom Metazoa; phylum Chordata; class Mammalia; order Artiodactyla; family Monodontidae; genus Monodon; species Monodon monoceros. Next base: position 52,066,201 of record NW_021703772.1, on the reverse strand, counting down.
ATAATAAATAGCACCTACCTCAAAGAGTGAAGATTTAATAAAGTAATACGTGTCAAGCTGACATTGGTGAGTTGAATTTAACCCAGTCCTTAGCACATAGGAAGTACTTTGTAGGATGGTTATTATGCCATTATTATTATTACGTTATTCTTATGTAACGTACCCCTGTGCAACTGATTGTGACAGGTGTCTGAGCTAAAGGGGACACAGGTCTGATTTTACAAACCATTTCTTAGGTACAATCTTGTATGAGCCAGGGTAGACTAACTGCTGTTATGACTTACTCTGAAATCTCAGTGGCTTAATACAGCAAAACGTTTACTGCTCAAGTTACAGTCCTGTGTGGATTGGCAGGGTCTGGGTGGGAGTGGGAGCTCTAGTTCATGTAGTTACTCAAGGACATGATTCCCTTTGTCTAGTGGCTCCACTATGCCCAAGGGATTTGAGTCCCTCCCTCTATCCTTGGCACTGGACCAGCTGATGAGGGAAGAAAGAAAATTGGAAAGGTTTATGGGCCAGCCCTGCAAGCTCTGTATATTAATCTGCCCACAGTTCATCATCTGGAACTTAAATACATGGCCCACTCTAACTGCATTGGAGGTCTGGAATTGTTGTCTAGCTGTGGGACCAGAAAGAAAAGGAAATATCTGTCACAGATCTCTTCCTGAGCTTTCATCTACATGTCAACCAGAATAGAAAGTGGAAATAAGAAATTCCTAGTGTATCACACCATACTCAGAATATGAAACAAAGGGTTAATCAACTATATTAGATAATCAGTCATTCTAATTATTAATCCTTGCTTTCAGTAATAACATTTAATACATTTTTCAGTTTACAAAATACAGTCATATCCCTTAAGTAGGTAGGGCAGCATAGTGAAAAGAGCATGGTCTTTGCGATAAGACAGGCTTGGATTTAACCCGAGGCTCCCACACTTGCAACGTACGTCAGCTGAGGCTAGTTAGTTACCTCTTTATGCCTTCATTTTTCAACTGAAAAGTGAAATAAAGAACCCTTTCCTTGAGGATTAAATAATTACAATGAGCAAAGCATCTGTCTTAGTAGCTACTCTTTCTTCTTTTCTGACAGTGAATATCATTTGACTGACTTATTTGACACTTTAGAGGTATTATTAGCTCCAGGAAACTAAGACTCAGGTAAACAATTTGTTCAAATTCAGCTAGAAATAAACCTACTTTTTCTAATTCCAAATCCCATGATCATTATTTTCCCAATAAAATACATCAGAAATGTTTCAATTAACATAGCACAAAAGAACTTCAAAGGCAAGCACCTAAAATATATATGGAAATATATATAATTGTGGCTTACTTAAAAGATTACAAGGTAAATCCATACTAAAGAAAATAAAATCCTCAAAAATTTCAAATATTTATCTATCATCTTAAATTCTGTGCCCCACATTCCTTCCAGATTATAAACTATGTCTTCCCACTTAGACATAATTTCTATCTCTTGGGAATAAAGTGTGTAGTGTTACTCTTTGTGTGATTCTTTATGGTTCAACTGTATGTCAGACAAACAGCAGAGTTCTAAGATACCAAAACTGCCTAGGTGGAAACTTTAAACTGCCCTTAACAAGTAACCCAGTATAGACATGTATTGTATAACCTTTTAAGGATTACTATTATTCTTTACCACTATGGAAATTACTTTGTTTCTGGGTAGACAGTATCTTTAAGGCCCCAGGACCCTTACTTAGTCTGGTTGGTGAGAGTTCTTTTAGGAATCACAGTTGTAAACATGGACTTAATTAATTTTACACCCTGTTTTTCACTTTTTTCCCCACAAGCATTTTGTTATATTCACACCTATTAGTAAGCTAATGACTGCATATCTTTTCATGCTTGCCCTTGTATTTTTTTGTGTACATTTTTCTCACCCACTTCTAACTTGACTTCACACTTTTATACTAGAGCTCATTAGTTTCACTTCCTTTCTACTTGGCTTGTATCACTCTCTGCTTATGCTTGGTGAAATAGCCTGCTTTGCCAAAACGCGATGCAGAAAACAATATTTCTATTTGAAATCGTTGCTAAAAATACCATACTATTAACAAATTAAGGAATAAAAACAATATGATCATTTCAATAGATGCAGAAAAAGCTTTTGACAAAATTCAACACCCATTTATGATAAAAACTCTCCAGAAAATGGGCATAGAGGGAACCTACCTCAACATAATAAAGGCCATATACCCAAAACTACAGCAACATCATACTCAATGGTGGAAAACTGAAAGCATTTCCACTAGGATCAGGAACAAGACAAGGATGTCTACTCTCACTGCTATTATTCAACATAGTTTTGGAAGTCCTAGCCTCGGCAATCAGAGAAGAAAAAGAAATAAAAGGAATACAAATTGGAAAAGAAGAAGTAAAACTGTTACTGTTTGCAGATGACATGATACTATACATAGAGAATCCTAAAGATGCCACAGAAAACTACTAGAGCTAATCAATGAATTTGGTAAGGTTGCAGGATACAAAATTAATGCACAGAAATCTCTTGCATTCCTGTATACTAATGATGAAAAATCTGAAAGAGAAATTAAGGAAACACTCCCATTTACCATTGCAACAAAAAGAATAAAATACCTAGGAATAAACCTGCCTAAGGAGGCAAAAGACTTGTACTCAGAAAACTCTAAAACACTGATGAAAGAAATCAAAGATGACATAAACAGATGGAGAAATATAACATGTTCTTGGATTGGAAGAATCAACATAGTGAAAATGACTATAATACCCAAAGCAATCTACAGATTCAATGCAATCCCTATCAAACTACCAATGGCATTCTTCACAGAATTAGAACAAAAAATCTTACAATTCGTATGGGAATACAAAGGACCCTGAATAGCATAAGCAATCTTGAGAAAGAAAAACAGAGTTGGAGGAATCAGGTTCCCCAACTTCAAACTATACCACAAAGCTACAGTAATCAAGACAGTATGGTACTGGCACAAAAACAGAAATATAGATTAATGATACAGGATAGAATGTCCAGAGATAAACCCATGTGCATCTGGGCACCTAATTTACGACAGAAGAGGCAAGAACATACAATGGAGAAAAGACAGTCTCTTCAATAAGTGGTGCTGGGAAAACTGGACAGCTACATGTAAAAGAATGAAATTAGAACACTCCCTAACACCATACACAAAAATAAACTCCAGATGGATTAAAGACTTAAATGTAAGACCCGACACCATAAAACTTTTAGAGGAAAACATAGGAAAAACACTCTTTGACATAAACCACAGCAAGATCTTTTTTGACCCACCTCCTAAAGTAACAGAAATAAAAACAAAAATAAACAAATGGTACTTAATTAAACTTAAAAGCTTTTGCACAGCAAAGGAAACCATAAACAAGATGAAAAGACAGCCCTCAGAATGGGAGAAAATATTTGCAAATGAAACAACAGACAAAGGATTAGTCTCCAAAATATACAAACAGCTCATGGAGCTCAATATCAAAAAAACAAACAATCCAGTTAAAAAATGGGCGGAAGACCTAAATAGACATTTCACCAAGGAAGACATACAGATGGCCAAGAGACACATGAAAAGATGCTCAACCTCACTAATTATTAGAGAAATGCAAATCAAAACTACAATGAGATATCACCTCACGCTGGTCAGAATGGCCATCATCAAAAAAGCTAGAAACAATAAATGCTGGAAAGTGTGTGGAAAAGGGAACCCTCCTACACTGTTGGTGGGAATATAAATTGATACAACCACTATGGAAAACAGTATGGAGATTCCTTCAAAAACTAGAAATAGAACTACCATATGACCTAGCAATCCCACTGCTGGGCATATACCCTGAGAAAACCATAATTCAAAAAGAGACATGCACCACAATGCTTATTGCAGCACTGGTTCCTGGCTAGGACCTGGAACCAACCAAAATGTCCATCAACAGATGAATGGATAAAGAAGATGTGGCACATATATATAATGGAATATTACTCAGCCATAAAAAGAAACAAAATTGAGTTATTTGTAGTGACATGGATGACCTAGAGATTGTCATTCAGAGTGAAGTAAGTCAGAAAGGGAAAAACAAATACCATATGCTAATGCCTATATATGGAATCTTAAAAGAAAATGGCACTGATGAACCTAGTTGCAGGGCAGGAATAAAGAGGTAGACATAGAAAGTGGACTTGAGGACACGGGGTGGGAGGGTGAAGCTGGGACGAAGGGAGAGTAGCACTGACATATATACACTACCGAATGTAAAATAGTTGGCTGGTGGGAAGCAGCAGCATAGCACAGGGAGATCGGCTCAGTGCTTTGCGATGACCTAGAGGAGTGGGATAGGGAGGATGGGAGGGAGGGGATATGGGGACAGTGTATGCATATGGCTGATTCACTTTGTTGTGCAACAGAAACTAACACAGTATCATGAAGCAATTATACTCCAGTAAAGATCTATTAAAAAAATACCATACTATTAAGGAATGGTAAAGATAAGAAAAAGGAGCTAATTTCTGGCAAGTTAAGTTCTTAGCTTAAAAAAGAAATCCAAGTATCACTTTATCCAATAAGTTTTCAAATTTTCAAATCTACATTTTAAATCTTTGTTGTCTATCACAGAACATGGAGGCCTCCTTATCAAACCCCTATATGTGCATGTCCAAGTTGGTGCATGCCTATTAAAAATTAAATAATTTTTTCAAGCTGATCTTAGTCCTTTGAAATTTTGTTCTTGAATTTAAAAAGTTGGTTCCTTCAGTCTCCTTTATTTTAATACTCTGTTTCTTTAGGCTGTGTACGTTTATTTGGCAGAAACAAGTTTATCCAGTCAAAATATTCAATTAAATTTATGTATTTTGAAAATGAGTTAAAGGAACCGCAAAGAAAATATATGCTGCTACTCCTGAACCAAATGCCTAAAATATGACTGTTAGGGCTATTTATTAAAGCTTTATCTTTACCACACAAGCACAGGAAAGTTCAAGCTTCATGTATTTTTGCAACGAGGGTTACAATTAAAATACTTAACAAGCAACGTAGGACGGAAAGCTACTAATCATAACAGACACATATTATTTTGCTGTATACTGTTTGGGTGCATACAGTTAGACCACTGTCAGCATCAAGAAGTAACAATACATTTTCTAGCAGTTTATTGTATTTCCATGTTATCAAACCATGGTTTAACATTATTTTCAGTAAAACAAACTAATTTTATAAATAAAATTTTATTCTAATTTTTCATTGTAATCAATACAAGTTGCTTTCACAAAAATCATGATACGTCTACTATTGCTAAAATAATTAGTTGTAATTCTTCTAGAGTGGCATAATTAACAAAGCCATTATTAGTCAGACTGACTTGTGGGGAGAAGCAATCATAATTTCGGGTGCTATGTAGATCTGGTACAAGGATGTTTTCAAAGTGTAAAATATGACTAAAATATACTGGCTCATAATGTTCAGTTATAACTATACCACAGAACATTTTGATTCTCTAGACTTTCTACTTTCAGATTATTACAAGTATACAAATTGTTTCGAACTCAGATACCATAGTTACATATTTATTAGATATATAATGTATGTAGTATTTGAATATGTTTGTATAATTTTCTTATAAATTTATATAATTTACACTATGATTTATATATAAATATACAGCATTATATTATATACATATATAAGTATGTTATATTATAATTATATAAACATATATAATTATATTATTTTATAACATATATATAATTTGACTGAATATTATATATTACCTCATTCTATTAAAAGATATACAGGGCTTCCCTGGTGGCGCAGTGGTTGAGAGTCCGCCTGCTGATGCAGGGGACACGGGTTCGTGCCCCGGTCCGGGAAGATCCCACATGCTGCGGAGCGGCTGGGCCCGTGAGCCATAGCCACTGAGCCTGCACATCCGGAGCCTGTGCTCTGCAATGGGAGAGGAAGATATACAATAGGGAAGCAGTTGATAATGGATTCAACTCCACATGTTTTAGACCTTACGTCTGTCCCTTATTAACTACACAACTTAGGGTACTTAAGCTCTATTGAGTCTTAGTTTTTTCAACTTTAAGTGGGAAAAAATATCATCCTCTAAGAATTTTTGTGAGAATGAAATAAGGGAGTGTATGCAAAATACATACTGTGGTAGCTGACAACTGGAAAACATAAAATAAATGGTAGGTAGTGGAGAAAACAAGGGGGGGGGCAGTTCACAGCAGCAAGAAGTTTTATAAGTGTTAATGTATTCGCTTACATTGTCCCAATTCTAGTGGTAGTATTGAACTACTTTATAATATATAATGTGAATTTCAAAAACAAAGCATGGATTTAAAACTTCTAAAACAAGGAAAAATAATATGATGTTCTCAAATGAGTAGTGGGTTGTTTATTTCTTGAATGACTCAGGGTGGTGAGACTTATGAGAATGAAAATGACCAATTTGAGGGAAGATTTGCGAACACATCACTTTTAGTATGTGGCTTGTGATTACAGAATTCTTACAGAATACTTTGTGTGGTGGGAAAATTACTCTTCAATTTTAAAGAGTTCATATCAGGGTTAAAACTAGTGTATGTAACATGAGAAGGTTAATATATAAATATATAAAACCAAGCCACAAAGTCAAAGCTCCCCAAACATTGTTTGGCTGAGACCCTCTCAGTTAACAATAGAATTCTCAATGTGGCTTACCTCAGTTCTGCAGTCAGTACTCCCACCAGAAATGCTAATGGAGAATCTCTGAAACAAGAATCACTGTGAAAATTTTTCTGCTTACTTTGCTTCTCAAACTTGGAAGTCAGTTAGCATTTCTGGTTTCACAACCAGATGTTTAAGGAAGGAAAACAGTCTTCAGGAATCTTAGTGAATACTCCAAGCATAAATAGCACTTAGGGGCTTCCCTGGTGGCGCAGTGGTTGAGAGTCCGCCTGCCGATGCAGGGGACATGGGTTCGTGCCCCGGCCCAGGAAGATCTCACATGCCACGGAGCGGCTGGGCCTGTGAGCCATGGCCGCTGAGCCTGTGCATCCGGAGCCTGTGCTCCACAACGGGAGAGGCCACAACAGTGAGAGGCTCGCGTACCGCAAAAAAAAAAAACAACAACAAAAAAACAGCACTTAGTATTTTAATTTCATTAAGTATTAATAAGCATGCAAAGAGAAAACAAATAGAAAGAAAAATTTCTCTGTGTTAAATTTCTCAAAATAAGATTTTATTTTGGTAGATTTAGAAAAGAGAAAGAAAAAATGGACATAGCAAATGTTCATATTTATTAATTTTATCATCATATTAAAGTTGTCTAGGATATTTGATTAGGATATCATACTATCTAAATATGCTGTATTTACATGATTATTTTGTCCAAGGAATTCAAAACACTTTATATAAATTTAAACCTCTATGTTTGCATCTGAGTGCCAAACAGTTTGATTTTTTAACATTGCTATAAACAACATTCTGATATCTTTTTGTGTAAGGCTCTCAAAATATTGAAGTAACCCAAGCTCTTACTTGCCCTATCCTATAAAGGAAGTATTATCAGCTTTCTTGTTGATGGGAAATTAGAACACAGCTGAAGTTCTAATGGCATGTCTCACATTTGTTAAACGCAATGGCATAACCATAGGAGGTATAAAGACACAGAGGGTAAATCCCTAATCCCTATGAAGTTTAAAAACATGTTGATATAATGGGTAGATCAGGAGGTAAACCTTGCTGTACTGAGTGGAAGGTGGAAGATGCTTTATATGAATGGTAAATCTTGCATTTTTGAGGCAACTTAGTAATCAAATTTTCTGAGGAAATAAAAGAAGCAGGAGTAAAACAGCAAATAATTCTAAATTTACTGGCACATGTCTACCAGTATATATTTTGCCTCCATTCTTGAAAAATATTTTCACAACATATAGAATTTTGGGTTGACAGTTTTTTTTTCCTTTCACCCCATTAAGGATGTTTCTCAATGTTCAAGCCCCCATTGTTTCTGAGGAGATATCAGCAGTCATTTGAATTGTTGTGCCCCTATATGAAATAATCATTTTTATTTGACTTCTGTCAACATTTGTCTCTTTCTATCCTGTTTTTAATAGTTTATTATAATGGATCTATGTGTATGTGGATTTTGGGAGTTATTTATTCTGTTTATGGTTTGCTGAGCTTGAATCTATACATTTATGTCCCTTTTTAAACTAAGTTTGGGGAAAATTTGGCTATTATTTCTTCTAATATTTTTTCTGTTGTATTCTCTCTTCTATCTTCCTGGGACTCCAGTGACACCCATTTATAACTTTTGAAAATATCCCTCAAACCTCTGAGACTCTATTTTTTTCAATTGTTTTCTCTCTGTTGTTCGGATTGGATTATTTATATTGATCTATCTTCAAGTTCACTGACTTTTCTGTCATTTAAGTTCTGCTCTTAAGCTCATCCAGTAAACTTTTTAAATTTCAAGTATTGAATTTCAGGTCTAGAATTTCCATTTGATTCCTTTTTAGCTTCTATTTCTCTGGTGAGATTTTATATCTTTTTATTCATTGAACACATATTTTCTTTTATGTCCTTAAGAATAACTTTAATGGCTGATTAAAAATCCTTATTTGTTAATTTCAACTTCTGTGTCATCTCAGGGTTGGTCTCAAATGAATGTCTTTTCTCTTGAGAATGGTTCATATTTTCCTGTTTCTTTGTATGTCAAATAATTTTACATTTTATCATCATTGTGAATGATACAGTGTAGAGGCTCTGGTTTATGTTATTTATCTAAAGAATACTGAGTTTTGTAAAATTTTTCAGCAGACAGTTAGCTTGGTAGAACTCAAGTTATAAATTCTTTCTCTCATTCAGTGGGCAGCAGCTCAAATTTAACTTCAGTTATTTTAGTTTTAGCTAGGCTACCTGTAGCTGCCCCACGCAAGCATAATTAAGGGGCCAAAGATTTGGGCTTCCCCTCTCAATCCTTGCCAGCTTTCCCACTGGTTCTATCAATTATGAAGCACATGACCTTGGAAATGTAAGTTACTCCCTCAAAGCCTCAGTTTCCTCATAAACAGGTCATGGCAACTTGAGAATTTTAATTTAATGACAGTGTACAGGGTGAGTGAAATATAAAAACTGAGAACCAATTAGCAAGTTTTAAAAAATCATAAACTTATAGAAAAATGAAGGGTAAGCTAGTCTGAGAAATTTATTTTAATTCTTTCAATTTACTGAGGAGGAATTTGATGTTCAGGAAGATGCAGTGACTTATCCAAAGCTGTTAATCATTAATCTGTTTTGGGCAGATGCTGGAGATAAGTTTCCAGAATTCTATTCAGCATTCTTTCCACTATACCCTACTTACTAGGCAGCACAGTGAACTCAGTTGGAGACTCTGGGAATGCAGAGAAAACAAATGGATTCATGAAAGTCTGTGGAGGAATATTTAATCAGTGAGCAGTCAAGTGATGGCTTGGAAGTCCTAAAAGACAGATACCTATAACTGAGACCACTGATAATTAAGAGAATATTGCCATCAACTGAAATAAGCAATGGAAGTTGGTAGGAAAGACGGTGAGTTAGCAAAGGATTGGAGTAGAAAACAACACACTTAAACTAGGCTGTGAAGGATTTAGATAGTGTGTGAGGAAGAATTTTTTGTGAAGGAAGTCTGCTAGGGGTTTGTAATAGGATATTTAGGCAGACTGGGAAAATCTTTCTATGATGGCTTTAAAACCAGGATAGTTTTCTGTGACGGCTTAAGTGTAACATTGCTTGTAAGCAAGAAGTTGTATTCAATGAATTCTCAAAGTCCTTCTGGAGTCTGTGATTCTTTGAAGTTCTTAGATTTAGTGCACTTGGCTTGGAAAATGGATGTTGGATATGGAACATAAAAATATGAAGGATTTGAAATGACCTTTTAAATGGGAGGTGAATCAACTATTCCATATCAGAGGGGTTGCTGTGGTATAACCTTTCCAGATCCTGCAGACTATAGTGCTTCTAAAGACTCAAGAATCTGAAACCTCATCCACACACTATCCATGTGGAGCCTGCATGTCTGCCAAGGCAGTTACAGAGAAGGAAGATTGCTTTATCAAGGGGCACATCTGCACCAGAGAACTAGAAGGGCACTAGAGCTGAATTTCATCAGCATGAGACAGACAGACGGACGACCAGTCTGACCAAGTTGTTGTCCCAACGGTTTCCTGTTGAAGGCTACTTTGTAACCTAAAGAAGTTACATTTAATATCATTTTAGTTTTCTGGCTCAGTTGGTAAATAGCTATGCTTTTGTCAGTGTTGGTTTTCTTGGAGCATAAACATGGACTCAAAGTAATTTTAAGAACAAGTGTTTTTTAAGGAAAATACTATATTTCAGTCTGTATTATTGTGAGAGAAATCAGAGTGATCAAAAATGATGTTTCAAAATCCTACTTTGAACTTGTCTTAGTCTGGGAACCAGCAAAGCTATTTCTACTGAGGAAATATGTGAGTCTTGGTGATCTAGACCCAATAAATTTGCTAGATTTCAGTGGAGTAGTGTATTTACAGCACCTTGATGAGAGAAAGTGTGGAGGCTACTAGTCCATTTAACTGTAGTGGTATCACTCATGAAGACAGATGTGTTCAAAGCTATGTCTTTTTCTTTACAGTTCATGGATTGTATTTCAGTGACAATTATAGAGTAGTCAGAGGCACATGGGTTAGAAATTATTAACATTGTTAATTTAGGCAAACTAGAGAAAAATTGACAGCCCTTATTTCTGTAGATGTGTAGCAGTGTGATCTCACTAAAGCCTGCACTGAAATTGGCCATTTGGGGATGGTGACTGCCCTCGGTATCCATCTATTTGTATAGAATGGAGAGGGCTTACAGAGAGACGTTTTGTGCACTGGATCTGAATGACGCTGAAATGATAAAGACATTATTGGGTGTATTCATAAACCTAGTCTATGGATAAGATCAGCCTCTCCAGCTCTGGGGACTAAAGAGGAATGCAGAGTCATTTTAGTACCTGGAAGATTTTGCGGCTTTGTGAGCAGTTGGAAGAAGGAGGTTTGGTATACAGAAGTCGCTTAGCCAAAGGGTGGCACACTGCAAATATCAATAAATTAGAACCATTCTTACTTTTCCTTGTAGCATTAATTAGGTTATATTCTTGTTCTATAATCTATGCCCATTTCATGGAGAAATATGGAATCAAATTCTTGATGAAAATTTATGCGATTTTAATATTTGTCACAGCCTTGCTTTCAGCAGTGTTTTGGAAAAGAAATGTACTTATTATTTATTCCTACATCATGAATTTTCAGCTGGATTCTAGAGTATCAATGAGGGACAATAAGAGATGAAGACAGAGTGATAATCTAAATTACAATGGACCCTCAAGTGACATGGCAATGAGATAGGATTTTATTTGTAAGACAATGGGCAACAAGTGAGGATCAAGAGAAGGAAGCACTGAGAGCAGAGGGGAAATAGTAGAGCTTCTTACTGCCTTTTGATTATGCCTAGATAGTGTTTTAAACTGTATTACCTCATGGCAAGAGTGATGCTGGGCTGGGGTACAAACTGTATCTACTGTGTTATACCTGGTGCTCTACATGTATTTATATGTATTGTACCCCCACCCCCTCCATAGACATTACTGTTTGCAATTCTTGACCTAGAAGTATGTCTTCAAGCACCATATAGAAACACTATATCTCTACATTACATAAATATCACTAGGTCTGACCAACCTATCAGTTCAAGTAGTCTCATTAACATTAATGCCAAATGATTATGGTTATTTACATATATGACTATTGTACTTCAGCACCACCTATTTCTGCAAATCTCCAGTGATGTCTCACATGCAAGAGAAAAAAAAAAATCACTCATGCTTTTCACCATGCTGCCAACAAGACTTTTGAGGGAGCTGTCACACCACAGCCACTGTAGTTGATGCCTTCTTGGAGAAACCATCTTACCTGCCACTCAACTGGCCTCAAAGGTGGCTACTACTGCTTGACCACTGTTCTGCAGACCCCACCAGATGTTACAACCCTCTTCTGGTCCTGAGGTGGAGATGTTCCTATTTCCATATTAGCTTCAAACTTCTCTTTAGGTGCCAGAGCCTATCATCTCAGAGTTTTACTGGAAAATAACATCTTTAGCTCTGAATCTAATTTTTCTTCTTTATGTGTTACAAAACCCATCCTTAGAACTGTTTAGCAGAATGACATCAGGACACCCTATTATTTACCATTTTTCTCTTATTTTCCCTAGGTTCTTCCAATCTCCATCTCCCATATACCTCCTATTTCCTTCTTTCAGTAAAAAAGTACAAAAGCTCAAATGTATCTCATCTCATCCAAATGGGCACTCAATTTGGAAGATGACCTTCAGGTTCTCAAACGGACAAGGGAGCCCACTTTTGGACTAGCGGGATATGTTGTTAGATTAATATTACTCAGTGTAGGTAACAAACTGCATTTATTTTTATAGTTTGAAGGTGTACCCATAATCATATCAATATAAATATACCTACGAGCACAATCTCTATGAAACCGTTGTTTTAAAAGTTGGAACTGTTCTTCGTCTATTCTAGTAAATTTTACCTAAATGCTCCTTTCTTGTCATCTTTAGTTTATTGATACCACTACAGTTAAGCTAATGTGTATTCGGTTCTTTACATTTCTTCTAAATGAGAGTTAAAAAACATTTGTTAGTCTTGCCTTGTTATGCCTTTTCCCATCTTCTTCAAACACGTCACCCTCCTTCAACACTCAATTCAGGACTCCTGTCTTTGAAGCTTTTCTTGATTAATCATGTCTTGTTTTAGCTGCCATCATATTAGTTCTCACTTTCTGAAAGTTTTTTTTTTTTAAATGGAGCACTGCTTTCTTGAAATATATTAATAAGTATTCTTTTGAAGGGGTAGGAAAAGAAATTTGTGGTCAACTAAATTTGGGTAATTCTGCTCACTATATCCATCTTTTTTGGTGTCCCTAAATATTTTAAGGGCTCCAGGAAGTTTTTCAATAAAGAAACTAATTTAATTTTGTATCCAGTATTATTAATATATATGCTCAAATAGTTACGTTACATTTGCAATATATTGCAGCTTTGTTAAACTGCAAATTTTTAAAGAATAAATGTTATCTATTTCTGTTTTAACTCTCCTTGGTACCTCGTTGGTTACTGTGTATAGTTTAGCTAAACTTATCATATGGAAGACACCATGAACCATTGAGGTCCTTAAGGTTCAATGATGAATGATTTATGTAAAGATTTATAGAATAACTGGTAGCTTTCAAAGAACAGTATGATGCTGATGTTTAGCATTTATTGAACTATGAGTTCCTTGGAGTTTGATTTCCAATTCTACTGCAACAGTTCACTCTCTAGTTCTCTGTTTCCATTTAAGAATCTGTTAATTTTTTTCCCCTGTTGTTGTTATGCAACTATAGAAAGACTTTTAAAGATATTTGAAAACAAAGGTAAAATTACCAAAATATTACACAGGGATTATAATTTTATTTTCTGTTTCACTCTGATTATGAAAGAATAAAAGCATAAATATACTTATTCTTTGGAAACTAATTTATTCTTAAATAAGAAATGGAAAATTTCTAATAGGAAGGATCAAGGGATTGTGAAGTAGCCAAGTAAGTCTTTAAAACAGGGTCCCTAAAAATCTTATATCCCCAAAGCAAGAAGCAATAGGAGATAGAGATAATGGCACGAAGAGGTGAATGAAATATTTTGTGACATTGCTGGTGAGAATGTGAGGCTGCTATTGTGGTTAATGAAGCAGTTTGGGCTCATCGGATGGTACACATCAGAGCTAATTTCTAATGCTCAGAAGATTAGTAGATTTTGGACCTAAAAGGTAGACATTCAGAGTTCAAAGAGATCTCCTATTACTCAAGAATTTTCAGTAGCGTTCTACTACACTGCATTATAATCCATTTGGAGCTAAAAGAATTACAGCCACAAAAGGAATGGTTTTCGTTCATTTGGTAATTCAACAAAGACTTACTGGATCCCTGTTTGACGTCACAGATGTGTTAGGCTCAGTGGTGGTGATGGCGGTTGTGGTGTTAGTTAAAAATCAATAATATCTTCTGAGGAGAATATAATCTTTTGGGAGAGATGGAAAGTTTAAGGATATATGGAAAGCTTAAAAATATCACACAATAGAAGTATGTAAAAAAATGTTACTGTTACATGGTAGAGGAAAACACAACAAAACTTTGAAAAACTCTTAAGGAGTTTCTGGTTTTGTTCCAATTTGTTTAGGAGGATGAAGAGCTTCTAGATGAAATGTTAAGACGCATAAAACAGAAACAAAATAAAATAGCTTGAGGAGGTGTAGAAAAACAAATATTATGGTTAAAATTGTGGTGAGTGAATACACATGTTATATCACAGGGAAAAAGTTCAAGAAACTGCTCCTGCAGTTAGATAAGGCTCATCTAGTAAAGTATAAGGCTTATCTCTCAAAATTCTGATCTTTGAAGCAGAACCTTCCCACGTTCTGTGGAACAATAGTGATCTTTGGCATCAGCCTTAGAGGAAAAATCATGGTGGTGTTGGGAGGCTACTTGCTGTGGTGTAGTTTCCATGGCAAATCTCAATGTGTATTAAGATTTTCATAACCCACCAACTTCTACGCACTTCTGCTAATACACCAAGAAGAAAAATATATCAATGAGAGAAATATCTAGAATGTATTTCTTATAAATTTTAATTCTAATGTAGAAAATGAATGGTTTGGGTTAACAGCTAGAATTGAAACAAAACAAAACAAAACTCTTCCTGTATTTGAAAGTCAAGAGTTTGGAATAGAAAGAAGAATAAGGGAAGTGAAACATTAACTTCACAAAGAATGTTGAAGAACAAAATTTTTTTATACCATCACTTATGATGAAAAACACATGGGTCTGACAAGAAGAGGAAACATAGCATGAGTCTGTCAAGATAATCTCAGATTTGAGAAGATAACTTAAACTGAAATTGGAGAGTTTGGGCATAAGAAAAGCAAAAGGAGGAATGGTGCCAAGTACTTCTTAGGAGGAAAAGTGATCGGAAGCTATTATCGAAGCTTCAGTTATCTATGTTCCAATTTCCAAAATACAATCATTTATTAAAGGAAGACAGAGATTTCAGATGAATATTGCCACCTGGCTGGCCTCTTGCGAAAAAAGGATTTTCCCTGCTTGCGACTCCTGATGCTGCCCACACAGGTTTGGATTCCATTGCTTATGGAGGCTAAAAATGGGCCAGGGATGAACTGGCCTCTCCATGCCCTTTTTGGAGGGCCTAATTTAGCCTTCTGCCCACATCCTCTTGAACCCCAATGAAGTTAAGTTCATTTCTTAGCCCTAGGTCTGCCTTATTCCAGCATCTTCCCTTTCTCAGGCAACTTAGGTCTTGGCAAGCCTGATGCCAAATCACTCTTATGTTTACAGTTTCAACATATTGGACAGACATGTATCCTAGTAAAAACTTTAGGGGTGTCCTTAACTACTAAGATCATACCTGTGATTTTATGTTCTGTGTTAAAAACATGAATATGATTAATTTAAAATCGAGACTACCAGATGTTTCTGTCTTTAGTGACAGCCCCTAATGGGCTGTCTGTGGCGAATTATGGGAACAGTCTTCTGAAGATGTTTCTTGACCTTCTGTAGCTGGTGAGGACAGAAGTTCTTCATCTGTGAAAAAAAAAAGTTTAGGAGCTGATGATGTTGGTGAAGGGAGAGGAGGAAGAGTTGTCTCACTTTCTTTATCTCTATGCCCCACCCTAGAACTCACCATGTCTGATATCTGGATCTGTCCCTGTACCCATGACCAAAGCCCAACTCTCCTCTGGTTCATCAGTTCATTTCCTTTCTACCCCACCAAATTGCAGTTTTCAGAAGGAACTTAGTTTTTTGAGTTCAGATGTGTCCTTTTAATAAAAGTGGTAAATTTGGGCAGATTTGTTGAATATTTTGTGGATTCATAAAGACATTCATGACATGTATTCAAACCCAGATACAAGAGACCATATGTATATTCATCATTGCTAAATACAAAATGTATGTAAAAACAAATAGTTAATCAAAAATTATTAACATTTTAAATAATTTAAAAAGCCATAGTATAGTCCACTAAAATGCAAAGGGGCCACTGTAATAGAATGAAAAGCACTTTAGCCTTCTCATATTTCTTCGATTAAAATTAGTTTGCAGGTATTCAAAAAACAAAAGTTTTGAAAGATTAAATCCATATTTCCTCTGTACAAATGGCTATGGAAGATGCTATGAAATTGTGTGCTTAAGTGTTTTTAAGCACATATTCCCTGGGTTGGAGTATGCTAATGGCAATATTTCCATTTAATCTTTTGTTTTAATATTTATTCTTTCTTTACTCTTTCTTGCTGAGACATAGAGACATGGATGAATCGGTTGATTATCATGAAAATGTGAAATGACTTCCTTTTCTAGCTGAGATTTCTAATTGATTTCCAGAAATCAAATGTTCTAACTCCAACTTCAACTCTTTGGTTAAGACCTCCAAATAAACTAACTTTAATTTTAAAGGAGAGCAGCTAATATGACTAGTATTTAAACCCAAGATGTATATACAAAAGATTACTAAATCAAATGTATCAATGAGCATATATATCACTCAAAAACGGTTATGTGAAATCTGATTCTCTAATCAAAAGAGACCATGTTATCAGAGATGTGGCAAAATAATACAATTGTGTAGGGTCTGTGCAGAGATGGAAGAAAGCTTAAGACAGTGTGTCTCAAACTTTAATAGGCAAAGGAAGCAGTTGAAGATCTTATTAAAATACAAATTCTGCTTCAGTAGAGCTGGGTGAAGCCTTTGATTCTGCATTTCTAACAAGTTTTCAGGGAGTGCCTATGCTTCTGGTCCTTGCACCACACTTTGAAATGTGGATGAGGAACTGTAGTACAGTTCATGATTCCACTTCATTTTTCTTTATCCCCCTTCTCTCCATCAGTTGACCTACCTTTTAATGGAGGCAGGTCAGAGTGAATTGTGATGCTAAGAGGATAAGCTTAAGGATAGTTTCTAGAAAACTTTGCTGCCTCTAAATCAACTGAAAAGATGTTACACGTTCTTTCACACTGATTTGCCAAGATAGCTCATGGGCTACAACAGAAATAACAAGATCATTGGTAACATACGTACTACGTGAGTTTTTTTTTTTTTTAAGCTTCATGTGCTTTTGTTGATAAAGTTAGGAAAGTTGGAATTTTCCACCAACCTGCAAGTTTATTATCATTAATATGTCTCTTAGTAGCTTGAGAACAAAGGAAATGATTACTT
Source organism: Monodon monoceros (assembly GCF_005190385.1). Classification (NCBI taxonomy): domain Eukaryota; kingdom Metazoa; phylum Chordata; class Mammalia; order Artiodactyla; family Monodontidae; genus Monodon; species Monodon monoceros. Next base: position 52,048,860 of record NW_021703772.1, on the reverse strand, counting down.
GGATTGGAAAAAAAGTATGTAGGATATAAATAAATGATTCAACACCACTGTAATGATTTATTTCTGGCTTATCCAATTAAATGTATACATTTTTTTCTGGTAATTATGTAGCTTATCATCCCCTACAAATCTGTGTGTTCCTTGATGGCAAGGATTGTGCCTCATACGTACCCTGTGCATTCTACAGGGTCCAGCAATTTCTGGGTACACGGTAGAACTCTGGACATGTTGTGCAACCTTTTCTGCTTTTAACTCTGCATTCCTCTGCTTTATTTTTGCACACAAGATGCTTAAGTATAAGGCCTGTCCTGCATGGAAATCTGCAGTTAAGGGTGCGTGTGTGGTTCCGGTTTTCACTTCCTAAGAATCGTTTGTTTTGATTCTGGACACCAGGCAACAGGTGTCCTGTTTACTTTTGCATAAACCCTTGTCTAGTGTTTGAAAAGGAGCCTGACAAGAGCTGTTGTACAATGCTCTAGAAACAAATTATGTCACTTTTAGGATTGTAAGCATTTGCTAAGTAATTTGTTGAAGTTTGGGGATGAGTTTATTATACTATTCTCTTTTTGTGTACATTTGAAATTTTGCACAGTCTAAAAGAAATGGGGAATCAAAACAAGAGAAAATACTATTTACAAGATTAAGTGTGTATAAGAATAGAGAAACTGAAATGGACACACATATGCATGCATGTAGCTATTAATAAATTAAGGCATATGTGTGTAATTTGATAGAAGTTTAGAATCTTACAAAAATATTTACTTGAAAAATTCTTATTCCTAGAGACTAAGAAGGGTCAAGTTTTTAGACATTTATCACTGTCCTGATCTATTCAAATAGGTTTAAAATGGTTAAATAAATGTGAGGGGATATTTTAAAAGGCTACAATGCTTAACAAATTTCCCTGCTAATTATCAGGATAGAAAACAAAGCTTTGGGTTTAGCCATTATATGGACCCATCAGTTGTTCTGGCACTGCTCACATACTGAATCTGATCTGTCATCTGACATATTGGTCACCAAGAAAGGCCTGGATTGATTAGTGCAAATGTAATACTTTTGTTAGTGAAACAATGGCTCAGTCATTCATGCCCTTGTTTAAGCAACAAACATTAAGGGCATATTTTATACAAGACACTATTCTAAGAACTACAGGAAAAGCAAGATACACTAGATTTGTTCTTTCTTTAATATCTTGTAGTTTAGTTAAGAAGATTTCACTTAAGTATTTAACTGTAACACAGAGCCTGCCTGTCCCACCAGGAAGTTATAAACGAAGAATAGGAGGTGGGCAAAAGTACTTTTGCCTTGGAAGGATGCCCCGTGGATGATGGGCCAATAACAGTATCTTCATGTTTAAAAGACTTCTAGATACGTCAGTGTGAGAAATGTTATTTTCTTTCTTTTCCTTTTTTTTACTATTTGATATAACAACAGCTTCTATTTATTTATTTGTTGAAGTATGGTTTGTTTACAATGTTTCAGGTGTACAGCAAAGTCATTCAGTTGTACATATATCTATATCTATTCTTTTTCAGATTCTTTTCCATTATAGGTTATCACAAGATATTGAGAAATGTTAATTTTCTGACCTGAACACATCTTACCCTTTAGGCTTTACTTATTTAGATAGACAGTAATAAACATAAGCTGGTCAACACTGCGATTTAACATTTTAGTACCAGCTGTAGGTTATAAACTATTGAGATACAAATAAAGTTACAGACCTGTATGTACAGTATGCTTCCGATTTTATAATAATTCATGTGTATATTCATGTATTTGTATATATGCCAATGTAGATTTGGGAAGTTTTAAGCAAGATATACACCAAACTATAAGAGTAATTAAGTCTAGGGGAGGGAATTAGATGAAATGGGGGGGAAATTTTTACTTCTTGGGTCAGCATTGGAAGATTTTTAGTTTTATTTTAAGTATTTTACAAATTAAAGAGTTATGATTTCAGTTCCAATACAGAAAGGATCTTTAAAAAGTATCTAGTCCGTGTTTCTGTCTTTAGACAAAATAATAAAATCATGTGTAGAGACTGTCCTTATCTTTGGTTTTAGATTTGCCTTTTATTTAAACAAACACTATAGTATGTTTGCATATTGTTTCTTATATAATAATACTGGAAGGAAAATACACCAAAATTAATAGTGTGGCTGTGTGAGACTGGAGAGATTATGGGTGATCTATTTTCTTTTCCTCAGAGTCGAAATTTTCTATAATGTGATTTTTTAATGTTTTGATAAATATTAATTCATTTAAAGAATAAAACAAAAAGTTATCTAAAATACATTGGCTTATATAATGACATGCTCGCACATTTCAAGACTATTACAGGATTAGGTTTACAATGCATTTCAAGACTATTACAAGAATAAGCTTACAATTAAGTATGTCTTACTTCTAAAACATAAATCACATTTATATATTTTACCATACATGAGTAACTAACAAGTTAATGATGGCCAGCTTTGAGGAGACTCTTTTTCTAAGTAAGCACCGCATTCACATCAAATCCATAACACACAAAAGGACCTTTCCCAAACATCTGCTAAAAGAGCCAAGGTGTTTTGGTTATTTTTTTCCCCTAAGTCAATGGTAAAATAGGGTTGTAACATTGTCAGATATCAACATATTTTATTAAGAAGTGTTTATCATGCATTTTCTACTGTAGCTACCCGACAGCTGCACATAATGGAAAGGTCAAGGGCCCTGGCTTTAGACCCAGGTCCACAGACACACATACCAGGTGGATTATCTCTTAGCATGTCACGTAAGCTCTGTGTCAGTTTCCTCATTTGCAAAAAAAAAAAAAAAAAAAAAAGACATGAGAGAAAAAATAAGGCTCTTCTCTTCCCTTGGTGGAAATATATCTGCTATATTTTTGTCTAAGAAACCTTCCTTTGGGTGGGTGGGAGGGTGCGGTCAGGGTTCTTAGAGTGAGGGAATGCTTGAGGGAGAGAAAGGAACTGATATTTATTGGATGTCTTCTCGGTGGCAGTAGTGCTGGGCTTCATGGACATGTGACCAGTGCAGTCGTACAGGGCTTCGCGTTTGGTAGGGTTCTATGCTTGGTTTAAGTTACTATGGCCACCATTCTAAACTTCTTAATAACGTTATCTTTGCTTTTGTGGTCTGTAAGTGAAATCGGATATGACGACGGAGAAATGCTTGGGGCCTCTCCTCTTACGCCCTGCCTCTCTGAGATGGCTTCTTGTTTGCCGGCCTCCCCTGCCCCTGGCTTCCTGGGCCCTGACTGGCCTCCCCATTCTGATCCCATCAGTGACAGCTGGGACCTCTTCTGTCAGCAGGGGCCTGGGCGCAGGCGCGGGAGGAGTCTCTCCTGCCCCAGGTATCTAAGAGCGGGGTCATAGGGCAGTGCACGGGTGGAGGTGGGGCAAGCCTTTTACCCCCTCTGTATCCAGGTAACTAGTGCATCCCTGCTGACTTGGGTTGGGGCGTTTGGCTTGTAGGAGGGTAAAATGCCTGGCTCAACACCCCTGCCCCCAACCGAGGCCCGGCGTGTGGGTTGGGAGGCTGTCAAGAGGGCACACCTGGCAGCTATGGGCTTCCGCGTGCAGGTGCGCATGGGCCACGTGACGCGTGCTAGCCGAGGCAGGGGCTCGGGGGAGCGGCTGCGCATTTACTCCTGCGCTCCAGGGAGCTTAAAGGGAAAAACGCCCTGAGAGAGAGACCGCGAAAGAAAGGTAAAAGTTTTATATTTTAGTATCTGTAATGACACGTTTTACCAGCTTTTGGAACGAGGGGCCCCATATTTTCATTTTGCACTGGGCCCTGAAAATTATTTAGCCCATTGGGTGTGTCAAGATGTGCATTAGGTTGCTGAGGAGATTAGGTGAGGTAAGGTATAGGAAACGTCTAGCAAAGCGTCTGGTAACTGGTGGGTTCTGATAAAGGGATTAGGAAGGAAACGCTCGGCCTTCAAAGTATAAAAAGATTAGGAGAGAAATTCTGGAAGGGACAGCTCATCTTGCCAGAATCACGAGTAAAGGATCCTTCCATTTTGCTTTTGCTTTTCTTTCCCCATCCTCAGTATCCGTGGCTAATTCTAGGGCGTGGTTTGTTCCTTTGATATTAGCGATTTCTTTTTGAGGGTTCATTCACCAAGTTTTTGATATTATTATTATTATTTAGAAAGTGGTTTGGCAATGCAAGAGCAGTCAGAGAAAGGACGCTAGGTTGAGCAAATCCTTTGCGGTGCCCCATCCATCTGGTCAGCTGAGCAGTGTCTTTTGTTTGCTTGTTTGTTTTGTTGTTTTTGATTTCGGTACGCGGGCCTCTCACTGCTGTGGCCTCTCCCTTTGCGGAGCACAGGCTCCGGACGCGCAGGCTCAGCGGCCATGGCTCACGGGCCCAGCTGCTCCGCGGCACGTGGGATCTTCCCGGACCGGGGCACGAACCCGTGTCCCCTGCATCGGCAGGCGAACTCTCAACCACTGCACCACCAGGGAAGCCCGTGAGCAGTGTTTTGATACAGTGTTTTGATACAGGTTAAAAAGGTGGCCATGGAGTGTTAGAACTGGAAGGCTGCTTAAAGTGCCTTTACCCCAGCGTCTCTTTTCCCGGGTAGCTG
>NW_021703772.1:52030964-52044247 GCF_005190385.1 Monodon monoceros | reverse complement strand
TGTGTGTGTGTGTGTGTGTGTGTGTGTGTGTGTGTGTGTGTACTTCCAAGTAGAACATGGCAAGAGCAGCATGAACCTGTGAAAGGTTTAAGGCTCTCAGCAGAAGGAGAAAAACCTCAGGGAGGGAAAAATGCTCTGTTTTTGCGTATTACGTGTTAGCTTAACTAAAGGAGTTTACACAGCTTGCTGAGAAACATTTTCTAGAAAATTAAGCTTCTGTTTTACCTCATTTTTACCTTTGCCACTAATCCATAAGCAGTAAACTCAGAAATCTCTTTAAGTATTATAGCCAACAAGATAATTCATGAATGTCATATGTTTGGTCTGGGGAAATCTATTTTTATTCATTACATGATACATAGAGTGCACTGTAATTTCTTCCAAGTAACTTTTGGAAGATATCTGGCAAAATAATTCAATATGACTAGCAGTTATTTTTTGGAGACTTGGTATTGTTTTGACATGGAGAGCACTGAAAACATATGGTCTTTCATGTCTCTTGCCTTGTGCTTTTCTTGAAAATGTTTATATTTGCTTGTGGTAAAATGCATTAAGTTTCATAATCCTGAACAACCTTCTGGTACACAGATTCACTTTCAAGCAGTGCAACTGGGGAAACAGAAGTTTTTACAAGAAAGATGAGATTTTCTTATGTAGCTATGCATTTTATACAATACAGGTGCCAATTTTGATCTTTTTTTCCTTAATCTTCAAATTCCAAAGCAACTGCTAGGATAAATTATCTTTATGCCACCTCTCCAATAGCTCATATTCTTCATCAGTGTAAGTTTGGCCAGAATCTATCAGCCCCAAAGTGACAGCAAAGTCTGGGCTCATCTGAGTGGTTTCTACAGTTTTCATTGACCCTTGTGATTACGATGGTAAAAGTTTCCTGTGCACATGGTGGAATGAGATGGCTCGATTGAAAGGTTTTCCCTGACACAGGATAACTATAAAAAGTACATTTTCTTCATATACTCTGATTGATCTATTGGGCATTATTGCTAGCGCTATTTCCTTTATGTCCAGAATCAGTAATCTGTCTTTTTTCTTAGCATTTACCGTATTTAAATCAAGGAAGTAAGAGGCAGTTTTGGCTGTGCTCATCAACAGTGGAAATCCAAAGTAAATTTTGAAAATATCTAAATGTACATATTTTAAAAAGAGATCGTTTTCTGGTATATTGAAACCAAATCTCTATTAAAGATTTCATTTAGTTGAAGAGCTTTATATTTTGATTTATTTTATTATATGCATTATAATTTAATAGAATACACACCATCTTTTTAAGCCATGTGCATACTTTTACTTTCCTGGCCTTTGTTTTAGTTGATGGTAAATTCAGCCTAAAAGAGTAGTTAATATTAAATTTAGAATAGTCATATCATGCTGGTGATGGACTTTTTACCAAACTAGAATTCTGGGACTCCATTATAAGATTGGAAAATACTGTATCTGTGTTGAAAGTCTGCAGCTTGTCTTTTCAAAGCTCCGTTATATTCCAGCTATGTTTTAATTTTTCAACTTATTAGAATTGTGTCTCTTTTAGAGAACTTGAGCATACCAAAGAAAGATTTTGATAGTCCCTGCCCCCAAATTTATGACAATGCCCATTAAAATACCAGTGTAATTATAATGCCCAAATGCTCATCTATAATGAATGCGGTTTTCTAAGCACACAATTTTCCAGTACATTTGGTCAATTTTCAATGAAAAATTATTTAATCTTTATTTGAGATATTAAAGGCAAAACAGCTTCACTCTAAGCACTTTGGAATTCTTTCAAAGTTCAAATTGTTACAAGTGATTCAATCTGTTCTGTTTTGGGTTTTTCAGAGATTATCCACCTGTAGTAAATTGAAAAACCAGGAAAGACTGTATTGTTAGAACATTTTCCAATTGGCCATTAAGTACTTTCTGGAGATTTCTTCTCTGAAAATGATGGGCATGACATGCACTGCTTGTTCTATTTGTTTTGAGAAGAAGATAATAATAGCAACGAAGAAACAATCATCTTCAAGATGTACAAATATTCCCATACGGACACCATATGAATTCTCAAGGTTAAGGCACTTTGAAAGGGGTTTTGACTTTATGGAAGTTACATGGGCATAGGGATGGTAGAATCAGGCCAATACTTATTAGTATGCTTAAACCATTCTTACAAAGGCTCTAACTAGAATAGAAACAAGTCATCCAGAACCTGATTGAAGTGAGGTAATGAATATAATAAGCTTCAGAAGCAAGAGAAATCAGTGCTTCCAAATGGGTTAGTTTGATAAGTATTAAAATTAGAGGGCTCTCATCTTGGAGTATTTAGTAACATCACCATGCTCAGATGCTATTCTAAAAATTCTGAGAAGTACTGTGGGACCCAGGTAAAGAGTAATTCTGATTGTCCAGTTTCATTGTGAACATTTTATTCAAGGAAGAAATATTAGAACTTGTGAAAAGTACATGCCATGAAGTCATCAGAAATAGTATGCCTCTACTGTCTTGTAAATTCTTGATATTATGGACGTACTTCTTCTTGTGATCTTAATTGTCTGAAATCTATTTGGCGTGCTTTGTAATCTCTCCAAGTCAATAAAATGTTTTGTCTTTTGAACATATTTCTGTTTTAGCAGTCAGATCCAGCCAGTAGAGCAGATTTCTGAGTCTGATATTGAATGGTTTTATTTCAGAGCTTTGCAGATTGGGAACATTTTTGTAGTGAAAGCTGCAAAGAAGGGAGATTTGCCCTATAAGTGTATATCCTAAAATCAGTCAAAACTTAAAAAATTTAGGTCATATATCTCAAAGTATGTTTTCAGTTCCTCAACTTTAAAATTATAAAAATATTGTTGAAAAATTTTTTTCTTAACTACAAACCACTTTTCAGTATATCAAGATGAGCAGAATTCAGTTGAAGAAGAACAATCGATGTATCTTTTGAGGAAAAACAGTTCTGATGATTTCTTTTTGGTTTATGTAGACCTGTTCCAGCTGAATGCAGGTATGTGTGGGGAAGCTAGAGCTGAGCCCCATAATCTGTGTGTCCTTCCTCTAATGAGGTTTGGTCAAGAACTATAACTGAGCGCAAAAACAGGTTATCCTAATTTGAGGCACTTTTGAGTTTTGTTTTGCAGAAACTTTGTATCACTGCCTCTTGTTTGCATAAGGGAATTTGACAAGCACAGCAAAATCCACTTAGATGCTGGTCTCTCTTAAGGAACAAGTGGGAGGCTATAGGCCTAAACTGGACTCTGTTCAAGGAGCAGCTCTTAAAAGAGGACCCTGGTGATTCTCTTGGCTAGTTAGAAATTCTTCAAAGTCATATCTTGTTCTTAGGAAGCAATCTCTAGGCATACCCTACTGAGATGCCTTGGAAAATGGCCTTCATCTGGTGGCTCATTTTATCAGTCTTTCTGGAACCTAATACTGGGGGAAATTAACAAAAATCAAGCTCTTCTGTGAAGGCAGACAAGACTCTCTTATTCATCTCAAACATACAATTTAGAGGAGTGTAAAAAAAGAGTGGAACACTAACACAATATATATTGCAGAATCCATTTCTATAGAGTGTCGTAAATTGTCAGACCTGGAAATTTCTCAAACCTAGAAATCCTTTAGTCTAATCCACTCACCTCCTTTTCTTATGCCTTAAACTGAGGGCTGGGCTGATTCAATGACATAATTGCCAAGGCTTGTTTATGTGGCAGGGTGCAGCAGTAAGTGGCTACCTGGCAAGACAAATTTCCATTTCCCTGCCTAATGATCAGTTGTCCTTCTGGAAGGTATTTCTTTATAATAGACCTATTAAATACATTCCCGGGCTTCCCTGGTGGCTCAGTGGTTGAGAGTCCACCTGCCGATGTAGGGGACACCGGGAAGATCCCACATGCCGCAGAGCGGCTGGGCCCGTGAGCCATGGCCGCTGAGCCTGTGCATCCGGAGCCTGTGCTCCGCAACAGGAGAGGCCACAACAGTGAGAGGCTTGCGTACCGAGAAAAAAAAAAAAAAAAAAGACATTCCCATAACCAACCAGTATTGCACACCCTTGACACATGACATCTTGTGAATTCCTAAATTAACAAGGGAAGTGTTTGTGCAACTTACCCCATTTTAACAATCTTTTCAACTTTCAATAAAATGTTCTTTCTAAGGGACCAAGTTTTACTCTGACTGGAGTGTAGATGAAAACTGTCACTTGCTTTTACTTCTATGTAAAATGTTCATATTCTAAGACACTAAGTCACTGCTGAGTTGAGCATTCTAATCTTACAATTAGTGCTTTCATTGGCTTCTTCTATTTCCAAATCTAGGGTTGAATATCTTGTGGAAATGGAGATATATATATTATATAATGTGTGTATGTATGTGTATATATATATATTTTTTATTTATTTATTTTTTATTTTTTTTACGAGAGGCATGTTGACATAAAATGCTGACACTTAGCCAGGCCTACTCACTAGCCAATTTTCTCTTTTGTCTGAGTATCACTGAATTTTGTGAGAAGTTGAAAATACAAATGTTAAAATTTACGAATACCAGGAGTGTAGTGTGTTTCTAAATTAACCTAGTGTAAAATATTTTGACAAAAATATTTTTAATTTCAGGAAGTACTATACAATACACCATCTCCCTGTCTATCCTTCCATCCATCCATCCATCCATCCATCCATCAATCCATCAATCCATCATCACCAAAAGGTTGACTTAGTCATCACTCCATTCTAGTTGTTTTTTTAGCAGCATCCACATCACATGTTCTCTTTCTGCAGTTGTCTCTTTAGTTATTTCTTTCATTCTCACAGTTTCCATGAGCTAATGTAGCTAATTCTCAAATACATACCAGTTTTTTTCTTAAGTAGTCACTGCATTATACATTTCCTTAGTTAGGCCTCTCAAGGAAAGTAGGATCTAATATTACCCTCATTTTATAGATGATTAATCTGAGTTCTGATTCCAAAGCCCATGCTTTGAACTGCTCTGCTCTACTGACTTTTAGCAACAGCTGTGCCTCTTGATGAATTTCTCCACCAGGTTGTTCAGCAGGCAACACAAACTCACCATGCTCCAAAGCAAGCGATGATCTCCCTTGGGAAAATCAGCAACAACTCCAGACTTTACTCACCTCTATTTCTGTTAGTGGAACCACCATCCTAGTCTGGCCTGAGACCTCAGTGTCATTTTTAATTGCTTGCTCTTTCTCTGTCTCTTCTTCCAATTCAGTAAGCTGTCTGGTCCTTTCTCTGCAGTATCTCTGACAGGTGTCTTTTTCTTTCCATAGCCACTCATGCCCCCAAACCCCAACCATCTTTACCTCTTACTTGAATGCTAAATTGGCCTCTAATAGTTTTTTTCCATGTCTCTTTTTCCTCTGCAATTAATTTTGTTTGCCTTTTCTAGGTTAAGCTTCTTAAAGCACACCTCCAATTACCCACTTAAATCCTCAAAATATTTCAAAGCTTCATCACTGGCTACTAAATGAAGAACAGATGCTTCTAGTTGATGTTCAATGTCTTCCTTTGTAGTAAAGGTTAAAAAACAAACAAACAAACCTCAAGTATCTAGACCCATCAGACTTATATGACGCAAGGTTTAAGAAAAGCTTTCTGTCTTTACTTCAAACAACAACAAGCCAGCCTAGACATGATAATAAATGGCAGCTGACGCTTGCAGAGGCAACAGGAGATACGAGGACCTGTAGCCATCAATAGAGTTTCTGCCCTGTCTAGGGGTCCACTTCTGCTCGTCTCCACTGATTACTGACCTGTTGGAAGGCAGGCCCAGAATTGCTGCCAGAACTTTAGACTTTTCAAGAGAAGCCAAACACTTAGATTTTTATGTGTAATTCTCCCATTGTTTAAATACTGGTAGCTAATTCAAATACAACTAGCTCCCTGCCTTTCTTTCTATTTCTGCAGTTAGAAAATAACACTAAATACTGACCAGGCCAAACAAGTCATCAGGTAGCTAAATTCAGCTCATGGTCTGAAAGTGTGCTCCCATTGTATGTAGTATGTTTCTCTTGCTCCCCTATGTAGACTTTATGTTCCATGCCCCACCTTTCTCCCATCATGACTTCTGTGGTCTTGTCTCTCTGCCTTTGTTCTTGTAGTTCCTATCCCAAGGAAAGCCTTCTTTACATCCAATCTATTGAAACCTCACCTATCATTGCAGCCTACCTTAAATTCTATATCCTCCACAAAGTTCCTCCTGATGCTCTCAGCCAGGCATCTTACTTTCTTAGAAACTTTGAGTCATCTCTTACGTGGCCCATTTCCTCTCTCTGCCTTGCACATGGGCTGTTGATACTTACCTGCTCCTACTTGACTGGAAGATGCGTGAGGTAAGACCATCTCTGGAACCTCACAGTCTTTGTCAATAGCCTATACATATAGCTGAAGTTCAATAAATCTTATATTGAACTTGCCAAGGATGGGAGGAAGAGTCTCTGTATTTGAGTATTTTTGTTTCAATTTAGAAATTGCAGCTCATCTGGTTCTTATCTAAAGAAGGTGGGTTCAAAAAAAATAAATAAAAAAATAAAGAAGGTGGGTTCATCCAATCCTCTTCTTCCTTCCATAGCCCAGATACCATTACACCGTGTCTGTGAAAACTCACCTTTGTGGCACAGTATGTGACATGGAATCTGCTTACCTTAAGGAGAAAAAACATCATTGTGCGGGAAGATCTTCTGGTATATGGAAGGTTGATCCTAGCCAGGATCCTTTCTCAATAATAGGATCCTAGCCCATTCCTTTCTCAATAATAAGGCTTCATTCAGATTTGCTCATTCTTGTTCTCATTTAGAGCCCTTTTAATTCCTCTTTCAGACACCATGTAATATCACTCAATCTTCAGAGTCAGTATTCTGAACCTGAACTTTCTCTGCTATACCACATCAAGTTCTGAACTGCTTCTACTGATCAGGTAACAGGCAATCCGTCGGGCTACCACATAGCCAATGAATGACCACAGAGTACATCGAGAACTTAGTCATGCATATTTAAAAGCACTCAGCCTGAGCACATTTTTATCGATGAATGGTAAGTGCTTTCACATACCTATACCACCATACTGCAGTTTACAAAGAAACCTACCACAGCAGTTAGACCCTCAACTTTCAGTTGTAGAAAAGCCGTTACAGAAAGCAGTAGTTCTTTACAATGCTGATGCTTCAGTGTATCCTAATTCTTGTGCTGTAAGCAGGTTGGGGGTTTTAGTTATAGTTTAAGAAACTTTACTCAAGCCAGGACATGCCCTAAACTACATTCTAGTGAGCAGAGTTGTAGTTCTGTTTGTATCTAGCATAATACACATCGAAAGACTATTAAAAATATTCAGTGTTATGATATTGAAGAAAATCTAGAAGAAAACTACCCATTTCCCAGCCATCTAACATGTAATCATTCATTTGATTTCTTGTTTCCTTTCATTATTTCTTCAAATCTGCAAATACCTTTTACCTAATGTTAAGCATACTTTATGTGTGGTAAGCACACATTATGAACTAAAACTTCGTTTTATGTTAAATATTTCCTAACCTAACAAAAGTGATTCTCATATATCCCAGTATGTTGTTGCATCTTTTAATGGAAAGTGATCTAGAGATATAAAAGGACCTGCATGCGTATGTCTTGAGGCGTTTATTTCCTTGAGAGATTAAGAAGACAAATTATAAAGTAACAATCTCACCAACCATAGCATAGCCTCTCACTTCGTTTATTTTTTGGTGATGCTAGGAACACAATCCTGTGATGAGTATGCGCAATAGAGATTCATATAGAAACTAAAGAAGTATTGCAAGACAGATGCTGGCCAGTATTCATCGTTAAATGGGTTTAACTTGTATTTATGAAAAATTTTGACTCTTAAAGAATTGACACTGATACTTTATCAGCCAGTCCTGAGTCGCACATGGTCCAGGAGGTATTTCCTGAGGGAATACTAGGAATTCTCTGAAGTGGAGAGGCTGACAGGGCCATCTCCCTCACTTGTTAACTTTCAATATATTAAACGATATTGCAATCTTGTGTACTCAGTTAAGTAGGTTTATGGATTATATATATATATATTTTTTAATAAATGTATTTATTTATTTTTGGCTGCATTGGGTCTTCGTTGCTGCACACAGGCTTTTCTCTAGTTGTGGCGAGCAGGGGCTACTCTTCGTTGCGGTGTGCAGGCTTCTCACTGTGGTGGCTTCTCTTGTTGCGGAGCACGGGCTCTAGGCATGTGGGCTTCAGTAGTTGTGGCTCGTGGGCTCTAGAGCGCAAGCTCAGTAGTTGTGGCGCATGGGCTTAGTTGCTCCACGGCATGTGGGATCTTCCCGGACCAGGGCTCGAACCCGTGTCCCCTGCATTGGCAGGCAGATTTTCAACCACTGCACCACCAGGGAACCCCTGGATTATATTTTTTAATTAAAAAAATTAACTCACATAATGGACTCAAGAAGATTTCAGGAAAGAAGTGTAGAGGGTTGAAGTTAGTACTAATAATAACAAGCCAAGAAAATTTTAACAAACATAAAAATTCTTTTGCATAATTAGTGGACGACAAGGAGAAATACATATAATTTATTTTGATATATTATTAAACAGTGTTTTTCATTCTCAATACCTTTAATTCCTTTCGACACTTTTTTTTTTTTTTTTTTGCGGTACGCTGGCCTCTCACTGTTGTGGCCTCTCCCGTTGCGGAGCACAGGCTCCAGACGTGCAGGCTCAGCGGCCATGGCTCACAGGCCCAGCCGCTCCACGGCATGTGGGATCTTCCGAGACCGGGGCACGAACCCGTGTCCCCTGCCTCGGCAGGCGGACTCTCAACCGCTGAGCCACCAGGGAAGCCCTCGACACTGTTTTTAAAGGCTACCCTTGCCCCCTGAGCTTCAGTGTGCTGGGCGGCAGCACAGAATGTCTGCCTTTGTGGCCAGGAGCTGTGAGGCTATGAGCGATGAGCCTGGGGGTTCCCAGAGCTCCTTGGACGGGATGAGGCAGCTGCACTAAAGACCTCAGAAACTACACTAGAGAAGCCTTGTGTTGAGGGGACTCAGTGGAGCAGACATGGAGGGATATCAGCTGAGGATTAGAAGGATGCTCATCCCTCTAGCTCCTCTCCTCCACCTTGGTACTTTAGAGCCCCCTACCCCAGCCCCAGTGAAGGAGCAACAGAGGGAAGAAGGGAGAGAAACCCTGGGACTGAGAGCAAACTTCAGCTGCTCTGTGGAATTGGGAGCCTAAAAGAGAAATCCGAGTCATTTATAGAAAAGTAAAGATTTTTAAAAATAGATCTGAGTTTGTAGCCTGAAAATTATACCAGGTTCTTTATGCAGAGAGCAGTTTTAGTTCCCCTTTTTTATCTTCCTCTTTTGGACCAGTGGTTCCCAAACTTGTCTACACATTGGTTCCACCTGGGGAGCTTAAAAAACTGCAAACTCCTGTGTCCCATCCCCAGTGATTGTCATTTCAGTTGATCTGGGGTGGGGCCTGTGCTTTGCAATTTTTGGTTTGTTTGGGTTTTTTTTTGTGTTTTTAGGCCGTGCCGTGTGGCTTGTGGGATCTTAGTTCCCTGACCAGGCATGGAACCTGTGCCCACTGCATTGGGAGTGTGGAGTTTTAACCACTGGACTGCCAGGGAAGTCCCTGCAATTTTTAAAACATCCCAGGTGATTCTAATTTGCAGACAAGTTTGGGAATCACTGTTCTAGAACATTGCCAGTGTTCTGTCAATACATAAATAACATAGTTAATTTCTGTGCCTTTTTTAACAGGAAGACCACCTACTCCTGATGACTAATTTTGAACTACAAAAATCCAAATACATTTTGAAATTAAAGCTTACAAGTAATCGTGCTCCAATACCAAAGGCAAAGATGACTGTAAAAATTTTCCTTACAATCTTTTTTTTTTTTTTTTTTTTTTTTTTTTTGCGGTTCGCGGGCCTCTTACTGTTGTGGCCTCTCCCGTTGTGGAGCACAGGCTCCGGACACACAGGCTCAGCGGCCATGGCTCACGGGCCCAGCCGCTCTGCGGCATGCGGGATCTTCCCGGACCGGGACACGAACCCGTATCCCCTGCATCGGCAGGCGGACTCTCAACCACTGCACCACCAGGGAAGCCCCCCTACAATCTTTTAACCGATAGCTGTCTGCAAAATGCAGTCTTGTTCCAAAACAAATTACCATATAATTGGATGTATGAATGTATGTACATATGCATTGGATGGAGAAATATCTGAATATCTTTCTATTCTTTACCATATGCCACATTAGTGCCTTGGGCAGGGCCCCCTTTCCCGCTCTTCCCCCTAAGTAGAAGCTACTCTGAGTAAAAATGAAAATATCACTTCCATGTTTAGACTAAACCTTTATTTTCTTTTTCAGATACCTAATCCAATTGACTCTACATTATAAAGGCCCTTGAATATCATTCTTCTCCCTATGCCCCTAGTTCAGACCAGTATCTCCTTCCTGGATTACTGCAGTAGATTCCTAACTGGTTTTCCTGCATCCTGACTTGTTCCCTTCCAGCCTACTCAGTTATCCCAACACACACCACTCTGTAATCCAGTTCTCCATTTCACTCCGCATTATTTTCCAGCATCCAACACAGTACATGGCACGTAGAGGATAGAGAATAAATATTTCTTGCGTAAATGAAGGAATATAGGTCTTTGCCCTCTTTCCTCCTTATTATACAACACTCCCAGCTCCTCTCAAACTAGAAAGCTGTCTGGCTAAAAACAGATGAGTCATGAAGTATGGCTACAAGAGCAACCATGCGAGGAAACAGACACACATATGCTCCTCAGCTGAACTTTTTGACATCACCAATTTGGAGATTATGATCAAATGCCAAGTCTGTTGTCATGGTCTTCTAAAAGTTCTGGGGGGGACAACATTTCTGCCTTTTCATTTCTGGAATTAGCACCATACTATGTAGAGTGAATAATTAGCTACAGGTTTGTGACTATGTAGAGTGAATAATTAGCTACAGGTTTGTGAATGGTTTTTGTTAGGTTGGTTCAAATTTATAGCTCCATGTTTTTATATTCTGTATATTAGTCTGCCCATGATATTTCACTGACTTTTACTATACCTCTAAATATGCTTTTTTTTTTTTTTTTTTTTTTTTGCGGTATGCTGGCCTCTCACTGTTGTGGCCTCTCCCGTTGCGGAGCACAGGCTCCGGATGTGCAGGCCCAGCGGCCATGGCTCACGGGCCCAGCAGCTCCATGGCATGTGGGATCTTCCCGGACCAGGGCACGAACCTGTGTCCCCTGCATCGGCAGGTGAACTCTCAACCACTGTGCCACCAGGGAAGCCCACCTCTAAATATTCTTTATTCAATTGTCAGGAATTTGGTGGGTCACAGTAGCAATTTTTAATTTTAAACTTAAAATTACCAAGTGCAGAGCATAATGTGTCTAAAGCTGCACTTTTCTATAACTCTTTAATCTCAAGGTAAGTAGTAATAATTAGAAGATTAATGAACTTCAAAAGTTTCTTGAGTCTTTTTAAAAACCATTTTGTGTGTAAATTTTCTGATTATTTCTACAATGGAAATATACATTTAAATTTTGACAATGGACTTTATCTGATTACTCCTTATCTCCAGCAACATGGGGCACATGGCATGTTCGGCAGTTAGGGACCTACAAAATAGAGGTGACTGGCAAGAAAATAAAGCAAAGCAAGTAGCCTTCTCTAGTTTTTTTTTTTTTTTTTTTAAATAAATCTGTTATTTCTGTTGTCTCATCAAGTTCTCCAATCACTTGGTGAATCTTTGAAGGCATCAGCAATAGTGTCTGTCATCTACTAAGCAGTGATCACTATGGTAGATTTTGTAAAATGTGAAAGGAAACATTCTTCTATTCTGTAAAATTTTGTCTTTTGACATTTACTACAAAAGAAGTAGTAATGATGTGGAGTGACTCCCACAATATACAAAATACAACAAGGGAACGATGTGAAAGCACATAACCCACTCATCACTAGTCTTTTAATGGGAGCTGCCATCTTTTCTGGACCCCAGATGCCTGGTATTGGATTAATCATAATTCTCGGTCCAGGACACGCTGTCATCATTTGACTTAGCATGACCCTCTTTTATTTATTTGTTTTAATAACATAAAAATGTCCATATAAAGAGCTCACCACCTAACCCAAGAACTGGATTATTATATTTATCTTAAATTTATCTGTACTTCTTTTCTGACCCTCCTATCTCCGCTCAGGGGCAAGCAATATCCCAAATTTTGTATTTATTATTTTATTAAAAATAGTTTTATTTCATACACATAAGCAAAGAGATGCATATATCTAAACAATACATTGTTTTAGTTTGATTTAGTTTTGCTTCCTTTCATGCAACATTGTTGCTAAGGTTTGTCCATGTCCTTGTATCTGTAATTCATTCCTTTTTTACTGTTTTATAATATATGCTGAACATGTACCACAATTGATTTATCCATTTTCCTGTGAATGGGCATTTGGAATTTTCAAAGCTGTTGCTATTCTGAATTGTGATATATGATCTCTCTTATCTGGGTCCCTGGTGCACACATGCAAATATTTATCTTGCATGTATGCTTTGAAAGGCACTTGCTGGCCATAGGGTATACTCGTTTTCAAATGTACACAATTTACAACTTTACAAATTGTTTTCGTAAAACCAGGAAGACAGTTTCACTTTCTAACACTTGGTATTGTCAGACTACCTAATTTTTGCCACAAATTTTGAAAAATGATATTGCATTGTGATCTGATATGCATTGTCAAGTTTTTTGATGAGATTGATCAACTTCATCTGATTAATGGCCAAATGTGTTTTTTTGTATAAAACTTATTCCTGTCTCCCATTTTTCTTTTCTCCTTATAGATTTGTATGACTTTGTATATTCTTGATACTATCACCTTCAGTTATATGTGTTTCAAGTGTCTTCTCCCATTTTGTGGCTAGTCTTGCCATTTTCTTTTTTTCTTAAATACATGTTACATTTCATTTTATTTTTATTTATTTACTTTTTTGGCTGCGTTGGGTCTTAGTTGCGGCATGCGGGATCTTCACTGTGGCACGCAGGCTTCTCTCTGGCTGTGGTGTGCAGGCTCAGTAGTTGCAGTGCACTGGCCCCAGAGTATGTGGGCTCTGTAGTTGTGGTGTGTGGGCTCCAGAGCGTGTGAGCTCTGTAGTTTGCAGCATGCAGGCTCTCTAGTTGAGGCGTGTGGGCTCAGTAGTTGTGGCTCATGGGCTTAGTTGCCCCATGGCATGTGAAATCTTCACTCCCCAACCAGG